>NW_020954729.1:1247967-1472744 GCF_900497805.2 Vombatus ursinus
ACACACACACACACACACACACACACACACACACACACACACACACACCCGTGCTTCTTAAATAAACTGAATGTCACCTCCTACTAGTACCAGAATCATGTTCTCATTGCCATCCCATAGCTTAACTGTCAGGTCAGTTCTGTCTAGCTGTCTGCCTCCTGGCCCCATCCTCAATATTCTCAGCCGCTACCATGCCTCTTCTTCCCCACCCCAGGGCCACCCCAAGGTGGCACCTAGATCAGCTCACCCTACTAGCCATGACTCCCTTAGTCCTAACTCATCCAAGTTCAGGGGTAACAATGATCATAATAGCTAATGATATTCTGTAGGACTTTCTAATTTGAGTCTCGGGATAGTCCTGTAAAGCAGAGTCTAGCCAATCCAATTTAACAAGCATTTATTAAGCACCTACAGTGTGCTAAGGTATTATGCAAGATTCTGGGGTACAGAGACGAAAATAGAACCATCCCTGCCCTAAAGGAGATTACATTCTCCTGGGGGAGAGGGCATGATTGTGACCATTTTAAAGATGAAGAGTCTGAGGTTCAGAGAGGGTAAGGGATAAGATCCAAAAATTAGTCTATACAGAAGCAGTCATCAAAGACCTTCATACTGTCCAGGTGCTGCATACTCATAGTGACCACTGTGGAGCTGGACCAAAAATCCAATCAACTCTCAATCATACACATCGGCAGTTATCCAGGTTATCTATCTACAAGCAACTTTCTTCCCCTGGGTATGGCAATCTCACAAAACCCACGTGGTGCAATAATACAAACAGCTCTCATCTCGGAGGCCCATTAAGATCAAAAAGTTTCTTACAACAACCCCATGAAATTAACAGCAAAGGTATTATTAGTAACAGGAAGATATTCTTTTACAGAGGGAAAAGTTGAGGCACAGAGAAAGCAGATGGCTTTTCCACAGTCGTATTGTTAAAAAAAAGTCGTGTGAAAAGAGTACTGGCCTAGGGGTCAGGAGACTTGGGCTTACTGTCCTAGCTCTGCCACTTACTAGACTTGTGTGACCTTGGGCAAGTCACTTCTCAGGAGCCTCCATTTTTTCCATCTGTTTAAGTAGAATATAAGCTCTAGAGCGCTTCAGAAATATGGGCTACTATTTCTCTGTGGCAGAAATGCCACATGTAAGTAAACACACCGGGTTTTCTTATCAGCTTTCCCATTGCTCTCCCATATTTGAAAAGTAGGGAATTTAAAAGGAGTCACTTAGAGGACTTTGTGGAAGCTTCCGAGAGAAGGGCCTGAATTCCCCTTTCCCATTCCAGGCTACTAGGAGACCACCTTCCTGTCTAATTTATTTCTCTGGCTCTGGGAACTCCAATGCTGCTAGAGCTGTGAAAGACTCCCAACCAGTCAAACTATGGCCAATGGAGAACTGACTGTATGCACCTCCTGAGAGTCTCTTGGACAGCAAGGAAGTCAAATCAGTCAATACCTAAAGATGTTAATTCAGGCTATTCACTGGAAGGTCAAATATTGAAGCTGAAGATTACGTACTTTGGCCACACGATGAAAAGACAGGACTCACTGGAAAAGACCCTGATGTTGGGAAATATTGAAGGCAAAAGGAGAAAGGGATGGCAGAGGATGAGATGGATGGATAGATAGTGTCATGGAAACAATGAACATGAGCTTGGAAAGATTTTAGGAGATAGTGGAGCATAGAAGGGCCCGGTGTGCTATGGTCCATGGGGTCACGAAGAGTTGGACAGGACTGAATGATAGCAACATCTCACAGGAAGCAGATAGCTCCTCACCAACTATCTGCCTGGCAGGGGCATCTTGGTTCTTAAAGTGAGAAAAGAGTCTGTCAGGAGGTTTTTAAGGGCTGGCTTGAGGTTTGTTTGGCTGGGTTTTTCACGTAGGAAGTTTCCAATGACAAAGTCTATCTGCTTCCTCAGCAGCATTCGGCAAATCCTTTCAGTTAGGGTCAAGTCTTAGAGAGTGCAGGTGGTGGGATATAGATGGAAATGTCACTACTGAACATTGGAGCTGTGTGACATTAAGCCAGAAGAGACTGGGGATCTAAAAAACAGAAAAGAAAGGAAGAAAGGTAGGCTTTTCAGGAGTGCAGCGTTGACAAAGCCTGGCCACTCCAACCTTTTGAAGTGTTCTGGCCTGAAAAAGACAAACAAAGGCCTGCTCTGGGGAGAGCTGGGAAGTACATCACATCCTGTCCATCTAGCTATAGACATTTAGAGCTAGAGAACATCGAAGCGGGCAGAGACCTTGAAGGCCATCTAGTCCGTGACCCAGAGGAGGAGAGGACAGAGATCACACCGGCAGAAAATGGCAGAGGAGGACCTCTTGGCCACTTCGTGACTGCCACGCTCACACTCGGTTATTCCATAGATGAGCTGAGTCAGCCTGGAAAATGACCGGGGAAAATGGCATATTATAGTGAACAAGGAGCCCCCACCCCCTCACAGCTCTTCTGAGGCTCCATCCATAATGGCACTAAGCAAGTGTTTGGGCAGAAAGAATAAAACCATGTCACCCTGGCTGGTCCTGCCTTAATTTCCAAGCCAGATACCCCCGACTGGTTCACTAAAATCATTTGTTCAAACCCTTGCATTGATCCCCACAGGGAGGTGTTGTAATTTGACTTGGCGGCCAGGAGTGTCCTGCAGGGCTCCCAGCTGGGGTGTGACACAATATGAAGGATACTGTGGGAAAAGTAATTCTCCCTGGTGTATGTATGATGGCTGAATTGGGGGAGGGGGGGACATTGGGCCAGGGAGACCACCTAGGAAGGAGGCTCAGACGCTAGTGGGAGGGGCTATTGAGAGCTAGCTACAGGATGAGACGACAACAGAAAGGAATGGGAGACAAAATGACTTTTCTGCTCTCAGTTCGAACCTTGGCAAACAACTTTAACTTTCTTTCAGCAAGTGCATGGCCCCGGGTCCTCCTTTCATTTCTAGAAGAAAACCAATAAATGTTGATTATTTTTCTTCTCTTTCTCTACTTGGGCTCAGATAGTGGAACACAAGGAAGACAGACCATCAAGGCAATGAGACTTCAGTTTTCTGATCATTAGTCTTAGGCTATTTCGTGAACTCCTAAAACAAGAAAGTGGACATTAAGCCTAACGGGACCAGCAATGAGAGGTCCCTGAGTCCGAGCCTAGTGAGGGTCACTGCAGAGTGACTCTCATCCCACCATTGCATGACAGGGTCATTCCACTTATCTGGACTCTTCATAGTCATAATTAATACCAAAGATCTCCCAGTGATATAGCACTTTCAGGGTTGCCTGGCATTTTAAATACATTATCTCACTTGGCTCAGATATATGGTCGGAAAAGCCCCCAAGCTTCCCACTTTGAGGACAAAATCACAAGTTACCATGAGCCAAGAATTCAGGCCTTCTACTCTTCCAGGCTCAGAAGGGGTAAGTGCGGCCAACTTCTTGAAGCCAGTCAGGGCCAAGAGATGAGCTTAGCATCCACAGAATATGAGAAGTTGTCTAGTATCTGGTGCAAGTCCTTCATTTTCCAGATGAGGAAACTGGGGTCCAAGGAGATCATGTGACTTATCCAAAGCCCCATGGATAGTGAGCATCAGAGTTCAAGCCTGAACTCAGGTACTCTGATTCTAAAGCCTTTTTCCTGTTGCTCTCCTTGGGGCCAGCTGAGATGGTCTAGCCGGGTGTTGCTATTGTTAAAAACAACAGTTAAGCCCCAAATGAAGGGCCTTTTCCTAATGGGAAAGAGAAAAACTCCTGTCTCCCTCAAATGCTCCTCCTGTGGTCATAATCCTGGACCCTTAGCCAAGCACCAAGTGACTTCAAAGAATGCCTTATCAGAAACCAGGGATTGTATCAGGACTTTAGACCGTATCTCTTGTGGAGGAAATTCTCACCATGCAAAAAGGAAACCTGAGACAAAAGCAATTTTCTATTTTTCCTCTAGCAAAGGAAAAAATGACTGACTACATCTCAATTAGGTAATAGGCATCAGCTTGCCACTGGAGTTAGGTACCCCGATGATTCTCAAGCGATAAAAACAGTGGCAGCAGCCTGGGCCTGTGATGATTACCCACACTCCATCATCCAACTCCAAAGGGCTCTCAAGACCCAAAAGAGCAGTGAGAGATGGGAGGCCCAGAGATCCTCAGACTATGACTGTCCTCTTCCATCCCCTCATGGCAGCAGCTCAGGATTAACACGCCAAAGTCCACAGGCTTCCAGCATGAAGCCGCCCCTGAGAGGCAGGATCCGGGTGTAGGGAGAGCCCAAATAACATGGGGATGATAGGTGTCCCTCCTCCTGAGCTCACGGAGCTGCAGGGATAGATGAGAATATGTGAAAAAAGACACATGGTAACTAGGAAGGGCTACAGAAATGTGAGCCCAAACCGGAATTGTTCCTTGACTACTCATACCCACAATCCTGGTTCTCTCCTCTGAATTCCCACAGAGGAAGGTACTGACCACCTGCCACTACATGGAAGCCAAGATGATGGTCCCACCCTCTTGGAATCATGATTTTCCTCCCAGAGGTATGCGCACTGGCCACAGGGGAGGAGGGAGCTAGAGGTCCCAGGTCCCTGAAGCAGATTTACAAGCAGCAGCAGGGGTTATAGGGATATAAGGGATAGGAACCTCTGGGCGGGGCTAGGGATCAGGTGGTCTCAAAGTCCATGGTCTATCAGTGATAGACTCTATGGGGTTGAGACCCACAGTTTAAGTAGTGCTGAAGGGGGCTCCAGTGGAAAAGTTTTAAGAAGCCCTGGTCTAAATAGTAATTGGTTGAACTTCACTAAATCTTCAACTTGGGAGAAAGGGGAATGTGTGGTTCACTAGGAATCCTAATGATAAATGGCTAATCCCAGGGAGTAGCCAAGGAATTTAGGAGGCCAAGCGAAGAGTAAGGACAGAAGGGCTTCCTGGAGACAACAGCCATAGCGGGATCACAGTGTTGAAGAAAGGCCCCTGGCACTTTCGAGCAGCCAGAGGTAGAGTTTCTATCACCTTTTAGGATAAGGCACCATAGGCCTCCCTGCTCAGCTCCACTCTGGCTGGCTCTTCTGGCTACCCTTTGACTCTAGGGATCCCTCAGGGATTAGTTGAAACCTTTCCCCTTTCCGATCACCCCTTTGGAAATCACATCCTCCTATATACTTTCAACTCTCACCTTTACCAGATGGCTGGCTCCCCACATGCCATCTCCAGCCATGACCTTTCACTTACTCTCTATTTCAGAGAGAAAGAGTAAGCTAGGACAGGAGCTCCTTCAAATTTTTCCACTTGACACCCCTTCAGTGCTTCTTAAACCATGGGTCTCCACCCCACGGGGAGGGGGGGAATTAGGAAAGACCTGAGGTGCCTGAGTGTCCTCTTAGACATTTCCCAACTGTGTGACTCTGAGCAAGTCACTTATCTGAATCTCAGTTTCCTCAATTGTAAACTAAGGATACCAATATCTACAGTCAAGGGCTCTTTGGAAGACTGAATGAAGGATTGTCTGCAAAGTGTTTTGTAAACTTTGAAGCAATGCCAGGCGTGGATTATCTCCAGTTGCCTCCAAGGAAGTTTCCACCTCCAAGTTCTTCAGATACCTGACACTTGCTAAAAACAGAGGCCCTATAGTTCTCATTACAGACTCCTGCCTCCGTGTCTTTGCATACATAATGTCCCTGGGGGGAAAATGAGTTGCTATTCTCCAAAATGATTTTTAATGACAAATTATATACTCTAGGGGATCTCTGTTGCCATCTTGGCTAACGCACTCTTGGAGAAAAGGCTGAACCAACTCAGTCCAGCCCATCATGGCCATTTTACCGAGTACGATGGAAAGGCTCCCCTGACAGAGGTAAAACCATGGCCTGCCATTGCTGCTGTGTGATGACCAAGGCCCAGGGAGTAGGTGGTCCTGCTGGGATGGCACCAAGTTTCCTCCTAGAGGACAGACAGGGAGTGGGGGCAGGCATTAAAGGACACTCTCCAACTTGGCACTGGAGACAGACAAGTTGCCAACCTTGGAGAGAACCCCAGATGAGCTCAGCCAAGTCCTCTACCAACACTAAGCTTCATTTAAGGGAGGAGCCTATAGGGATCCCTCCTCTACCTAAGAATTCCTTGCCTAGACCTTCTGTCTCTGCCTAATAGATCCCACTCTCTGTAGACATCTCCCCTGCCTGTCTCGATTTCTCCTCCCCTTCACAATCTGTGTTTTTCTGTCAACCCTCAATCATTGTCAATCATTCCCACATTAATTGCATTGTTCCTTTTGTTGTATCTTAAAATATTTATGCAGTAGGGTCCCCAGGAGGCCTTATCCAATTTCCATAGTGGCTTGTCACCAGGCAGCAACATGCCAGCAATGGACCACTCACAGCCTGTAGGGTACCTGATAAACACCACCAAGAATTAATTCGGAGAGTTCCTATCAAGGCTGGAGCACCGCATGTACTGTTCAGTTGCTCTGAGGAAGCTCCCAGCAGAAACAGGATCCCCCTTCCCCCCCAACAGGATTTCAGTCCCCTGGGTGTAGCCAGGCAAAGTCCTAGCCCTCATGCATCTTTCTGGGTATGGAAAATTAGCACTCAATTAGCATGGGAACACCAGAGAGACTGGTGCCTGTGTTTTCCAGTTCAGGGAGGGGGGCAGGGCAGCATTGGGGTACAGTTGAAAGAGCCCTGGTGCCCCAACTCTGCTGTGAATGTGAAGTGTAATAAATCAAGTAATAAATATTGCCTCCGTCTGCGGTATGAGAAGGTGATTCAATGCAACAAAGAATAAGTTTTTGCCACATGCCAAGCTTCACGTTTGACCCTGGAGATCCAAAGACAAAAAATGGACAGGCCCTGCTTTCAAGGAACTTCATTCTTACGGGGGCATGCAACGTGTATATGGAAGGGCAAATATAAAGTATCTCTAAATTTTCAAAAATCACTTCAAGAGGGAGAAAGTATGAATAATGGAAGGATCAGGAGAAGCCTCGAGTATAGAAGACGGCATCTGAGGTGGGTCGATTACCTAATAACAACCACCCACACCACTCTGGCCCCCGTGGTCACTGGTATTGGTACAGGTTTGTAGGAAGCTAGGAGCTGACTCCTTGTCATTATCAGCTAAACTTGGTGCCACCAGCGACAATGGCCATAGAAGGTGGCACCTATATATGATGATGAGAGATAGTAGTGGTGTAAGAAAAGGCAGGGAGAAATGCCTTAGGTCAATTCCAGGCTTGTTGGCTCAGGACTCTCCCAACTCAAGTGCTCATTGTCATGGGGAGGAGGAAGAATAGAGGCAGAAAGAGATGCAGGTGGTATCATGCACAGTGCACCGGAGACTCCCCTAAGACTCTCCCAGTGCCAAGAACTTATTGCATGCGGCACTTCTGCTCATGGCTTTAGGAGAGCCAGAGAGGAGGGAAAAGGCTGGTCTGTCTTTGATCAGACCAGCTCATGCATGGTAGTGATACCATTACTGTCATAATCCAAGCAGGTAGAGGCAAGGAAATTACCTATGCCACGAGGCATATACTGAGTGACCATGGGGACAGTCTATCCTGTACCTGTGAACCTTTAGGAAGGTTATAATCCTCCTAAAATTGCCTTGGAGAACATACTAGTCTCTGAGCACAGCCAGGAAGTCTGGTCCAGCTTACTATCACCAGGAATGGGAGTCTGTTCCCAACCCAGACCAATGTCCATGCCCAAAACAGTCTAGATCTATGATTCTAGAATATAGGATCTAAACCATTCCAGGAGTTTTTGCGAGGTTCTGGACCAAGGTCAGATCTCCCAGAGTGATTCAGACTCCCAAAGCTCCAGCAATCCAACCTTTGTGTTGGGGAGTTGACCTTCATCAGAGGGGCAACCCCCTGACCTCCTACGGAGGCCCATTCCACTTTTGGAGAGTTTGAATTATTAGGCAATGTGGACCTACTTTCAAATGAGTCCGTGGTTTCATCGATGTATATGTTCCCCCCAATGATACAGATTCCAACTCTATCCCCGCCTGCCCCACCAGAAGAAATCTGATTCAAGACTTCCCTCACACTCCCCACAGGGAGCCCACCCAATGTGTAAGCTTTCACCACATGACCAGCCCAGATTCTTTCTCACTCATATATTTCTTTGATGGAAGTCTGGAGTAAACTCCGGTCTTCCTTCATAATTCCTCCGCTGTGATGTGTTACAGTCTATTCGGACTCACCATATGCTACTCTCTTGCCCTCCGGGCAATGTTCATTTTCAATTCCCGGGAGAATTGTATTCTGGGAGTTGTCACCATACAACACTGGTAGAATATTGTCATCAAAAAGATGGGCTTTTGTTTCAGGGAGAAAGTGCGGGGGGGGGGGGATGTCATTAAAAGACCTTTATAATTTCCTAAAGGCAATTTAGCCCAGTTGTCTCCTCTTGTTCAATTCTGGGCCCAACCAACATCCATTTCAGTGTCTGTCCAAGGTATATATACTTGTGGGTGACTATATAGGTTGTCAATCTAACTGTGTATCATAGGCAGGCAATAGGCTGGGTAACTCACTGTGTCTCGTTTTTCCTCGGGGGTGAAGCAGAGCAAGTGGAATCCTCCTTCCACTTGACAGCCCTTCAAAGACAGTGGTCATGCCACGAACCCCACCCCCAACACACACGCACACACACACACCCACACCCCTTCTCTTCTCCAGGTTCCTTTTTCAGAAGACAGGAGCTACACCAGCATAGTTCTCTCTCCTGCACTCTCAGCTTATCATTGTCCTTCTTAAAATATGGCAGCCAGACTGGACACCAGATGTGGCCAGACCAGGGTTAGCAGCTCTCTGATAACCAGGATACCATCAACATTATAGCAGCCCTTCAGGCCAGAGTGTTGAACCTTTCAGAGGTTCCCCCAGCCATCCTGGGAGATGATTCCCCTCCCCCTCCCTCCACCCCTACTGATGGCCTCCTCCCTCTCCCCCAGAAGCAAATTCCCCAGAAGGCACCTTGGCTCTGCAGGGTTATACAATTGTGGAGCAGACTGTTGGGGGAGGAGGGGAGGCCCCAGAGCATCCTCCCAGGAGATGAACATCTACTAAAGACATTTCTCCATCCCACTTGCCAGTCTTTTTCCCCATTCCTACTGCCACGGGGCTCTTTCTTCCTTCCTAGACTTAAGCTTTGCCCCCTGCCTGCCTGAACCACAGCTGGGCTTGCCACATGTGCCAATGTGGGTCTGCCCCTCAGAGGCAACACTGAATTGAAGAGGCCTTCAAGAGTCTCTCCAGTTGCCACAATTACAGCCTACAGTAGCTCTGTGGTAATTTTTTAATGTGCATAATTATCTGTCTAGCAATTCCCCACCCTCAGCCCCCGCTCTTTCTCCCTGCCCCCCACACAGAGAAAGGGATGCTGAGATTGGAGCAGTACATGGAAAACAGGCAGCCGTTGGGTGGATTGGAGCCTTAGCCTGGTCCCTGGAGGGGAGAGGGAGGCTGGGACTGAGCGGCTGCCCACTGAACCTCACCTGGGCAGGCCAGGCTAGCCTGCTTTCCATGCCCAGGGTAGCTCTCCAGAGCGCATCTAGCCCACCCCACCCCCACCTCGGAGCAGGGTAGATCTTGTCCTTCCTGTGATCTGGCTTCCTTTTCAAGAGCTCCAAGTAGGCTGCTGTCATTTCTTTCCCTGAAGTAGTTAGGCAAAACTTGAAGACCGGTGCTTAATTAGCACAGTGCCTGGCACATAGTAGACTCTTAATAAATGCTTATTAATATCGATTGATATTGAAGAGTTCACTTAGTCCAGTCCACTGACAGGAAACATGAGGCTGCTGTTACTTCTCCATTGAACCCTTATGAAACACCTACCAAGTTTCAGGTCCTATACTGAGAGCTAAAATACAAAAAACAAAACATCCCCTGCCCTCCAGGAAGGCATATATGCTGCTACAGCAGAGCCAACTAGCCTAAGCCCACTGTGACTATCTTGGCATGAGATTAGCTCTACTAGGTGGCCCTAGGAGATGGATGGGGCACTGGGCCCAGAGTCAGAAAGACTGGAGTTCAAACCCAGCCTCAGATACTTTTTAGCTGTGTGATCCTGGGCAAGTCATTTAACCTCTACCTGCCTCAATTTCCTCAGCTATGAAATGACGATAATAACAATACCTATCTCACGGGGTAGTTGTGAGGATCAAATGAGAAAATGCTTGTAAAGTGCTTAGCACATAGTAGGCACTTAATGTTTGTTCCCTTTCCTCCTCCCCTCCCAAAGAATACAAATGATAACATTTCTTGACTTTTCTATGACAAAGGTTGCTTGGAAAGTGAAGTTCCAGTCACACCATTCCCTGCTAGAAAATGTCCAGTGGTTCTCCATTAGCCATGGCATAAATTCCAGGCTCTTTGGGCAGCTATCAAAGACCCTCCCCAAACTTGCCCCAGCCTATCTTTCCAGCCCTATCATTGACTCCCTGCCAGGCACTCGATCCTCTAGCACAATGGTGCCCACCTTTGTTCCTTTGCTTACATCGTGCCGGATATCTGGACCATTCTTCCGCATCACTTATTTCAAATCCTGTTTACCCTTCAAGCCTCAGCACCAATGTTACCTCCTTTATCCATCCTTCCCTGATCCCCGCCCCCATAACCAGGCAGGATTTTTCCTCCTTCTGAATTTTTTGTATTGCACAGATGATATGAGTCTCGGGTCCACTTTGTGTCAGTGACTGCTGATGCTTGGCAGCCCTGCATGAGGAAGGCAGACTGGAGCAGGCACGGGGGTGGGGTGGGGGAGACATCTTTTAGCAATTCATAAGTGAACAAATAACTTTCTCTGCTCCTGGGTACTCTCCAGCCCTGCTCAGTCTCCCAATCTGCTACATTGGCTGATGTTCCTGGTCAGATTGACTCGACCCTTCCTACCCATGTTCCCTCTCCTTAGAAACTTGGATAACACCCGCCTCTGCTTCTGTCTTTCTCTCTCTTCACTCACGTTGCCCCTCATTATTTCTATTGTAGGGAAACTTCCTGGCCTGGAGAGAGAAAATCTCAGCTCTCTTGATACCAGCAGCTTCTGAGCAGGTCTATGACAACTTGTATGTCTCCTATGGACAACACTCAGTGTTGGGGTTATTCATTTCCATATCTTACCTGCCTATTAGACCACGGGCTCCATAAGGGATCATAGACATAGAACTGGGAGGGACTTTAGGGGTCACCAAATCCTTCTCCCTCATTTTACAAATAAGAAAACTGAGGCTCAAAGGCATTTAGTGACTTGCCCAGGAACTCACAGTTAGTAAGTGTCTGAAGCAGAATATGAACCCACATCTTTCTGATTTTGAATCCAGCAGCCTCTAATCTAGGCTCTGCTGCTTCAATTATCCATGTCCTCATTAGCTGTACATAGTAGGTATGCAGCACACCCTTATTTAATTGAATTCCCTGAAGACTCAAAAGTATGCATTCTCCCCTCCCACAGCCCCTTGCCCCCCAACAGCTGGAAGTCAGTTATGTTTCCAGGATTAGATTCAGAGCACTTATAAGGTGGGGGAGCATATGTAGAGGGATGACCTTTGAAATATTTTTGTCCTTTGTCTGGACGACTTCTGGATTTTATAGCTAGAATTGGCCATCCGAACAGAGCCTTTCTTGATGTGATTGAGAATTTTCCAAAACACTGCTTCTGATTCACAGATGAAAAGCACTTGGAAAAACCATAAGGGTCCTACTTTTTTTTTTTTTGGTGAGGCAATCGGGGTTAAGTGACTTGTCCAAGGTCGCACAGCTAGTAAGTGTCAAGTGTCTGAGGCCAGATTTGAACTCAGGTCCTCCTGACTCCAAGGCCGGAGCTTTAGCCACTGTGCCACCTAGCTGCCCTTCTATTTTCTATCTTGTACTATTTTTTGTCACTTCCCCATAATACTCTTAAAATTCTTCTTCCCTTTAGTTTCCATTTGGCCAGCTCCTTTTTATTACCCCCTTCCCCTGGGACTGCCCATCCAGTGGTTCTCAAATATTTCCATCCCCTAACTCATCCAGAGTGCCTCCTCCCTACCACTAAAAATCTTTAAGTGATCTCTGGAGTCCAGATACCACTGCCCCGCTCTGACCCCCAGTAATCTCCCAGACTAACTAAAAAGGCAATTGAGCATGGGGAGGGTCTAGAAGTTGGGTCACTCTGTTCTGCCTAGTCCTTGGATCTCTCTGTAGAAGTCTGGCTTCAGGGAGATGGAATACAGAATACAAAATAACCTCATCAGTTCTTCCTAAAAGAGCCAGGCCAAGTTTGTCTTTTAGGCAAACAGTTCTCTAATTTCAATCGAATGCATCATATTCATTAAGTGCAACTATAGAAATGCAAGGGGGTAGAGGGCCTGCCCAAAAGGAGGTGGAGTGGAGCTGACTCCTTCTGGCCTTGGAGATGGCTTTGGCCTCTGGCTCTGAAGCCCTGAGGGTCGAGAGGCTGAATCTGGCTGAGGACCTCCAGTCTTTCAGTTCCACCTCTGGCCCCCGGGCTTGCTGCCTGGCTCTCATCTTCAGATCTGGAAAAACAAGGATGAGGAGACTTTACCTCTCTCACTGGAGTGCTGGGCCAATTAATTAGTTAGCGTCTGCTAAGTGCTTTGAGGATGAGTAAATGGTATATAAGTACTTAAGCATTTTCATTAGGCCAGCACATGTGGATATGCGTGTGGATGTGGGTTGTTTTTCTCCTGTTCTAAAGCCATCTCATCAAAACAACCCCCTTCTCCTCCTCCTCCTCCTCCTCCCTCCAGCACCACAGTGCAGTGGGGCCTGGCCTGGCATGGCTGAGGCAGGGTTTGCAGACTTGTTTCCTCCTCCAGGGGGGTCTGGGAACCTCAAGACCCTTCCCATTTCTGATTGAAACCCAAGAGAGCTGTTAGATTTGTGCACCCAGGCAAACCCTTTTCTGCTGCTGAGGTCAGGACTGTGAGGAACATTTCTCTGGCACCCTTTGTGTGCAAAGCCCTGTCCTAGGTGCTGGCTGCCTGCATTTCTGCAGCACTATTCTCCCCTTAGGGCAGAGACCGCTTTTGCCCCCCAGCTGACCTGCTTTAGGAGATTGCCCATGAGACTTAAAAAATGCCACTGCCCACCTCCTTGCTTTGCCATACAGAGCATGGCCAGCTTCCCTTGAATCTCTGTTCAATGCAGTCAGTGGGGAGATCAGATTGAGCGGGGGTAGGGAAAGAGTATGCTTTTTTTTTTCTAGACAAAAAAAAATCACTGCTGGAGAAGAGTGATTCCTGGAGCTATTTCTGCCTGTTGTTTCTTAATTCTTTTAATTTCATTCCCTTTAAATAGTTTAAGTAACCACAAAACTTGATAAATGGCGGAGAACATTAGGGAATAATCGAATGTTCGACTGGTACTGCTTTTCTGATTACTTTTTTTAAGGAAGCATTTGAGAGAGTCCCCAGAGACATCAAGCCCCAGATCAGCCAGAACTGAGAACCTGGACAGACAGGAAGACTTGGATGTGAGCAAATTATTTGACAAAATCTTTCATTCAATTCTTGTGGACAAGATGGAAAGATATGGATTCAAAACAGGTAGAAAGACTGGACCCAATGAGTTGTTGTTAGCAGAAGCAATGTCAAACAGAGAGGTCTCTAGAGGAGTACCCAAGGAGCTTTCCATGGCTCTGTCTGATTCAATATTTTTATCAATAACTCAGGCAAAGGCCTAACTGAGTTTGTATATGACATAAACCTGGGAGGGACAGCTAACATTGGACGTCAGAGTAAGGACCTAAAAAGATCTCAGCAAAGTGGGAAAATGGGCTGAACCTTATAAGATAAAATTTAGGATTGAATTAAAAGCCCTACCCTTGGGTTCAATACATCAATTGTGTAAGCTCAGGATGGGGGAAATGTGGCCAGACAGGAATGTATATAAGAAAGATCTGGGAGATTTTAATGGAATGCAGGCTTGAGAGGTATGACCTGGCAACCAATGTGATCTTTTTTTGGGGGGATGAGAACAAAGGGAGGGAGGAGCAGAGGATGCTCCCGTATGATTTCCTTGATGTAAGGAACTTCGAATGTGGAAACTTCCTCTAGCAATGGAGGTTGGCAGCTACTCTGCCTGGGGATAGAGAGGTCAAGTGACCTGCCCATGGTCACACAGGCAGTGTGTGCCAGGATGACTTTGAAGTCAGGCCTTCCCGACTCAGAGACCAACTCTATCCAATATGCCATACTGCCTCTCCAGAGTGCATTAATATAGGCTGTGTTCATGAAGATGAGTGTTCAGAACAAGGGAGGTGAGAGGGCCTCTATTCCCTGCTTTGGTCAGACCACATCTAGCCCTGCTCTCTTCCACACTCTCTATGCTCCAGTCAAATGGTGCCCAACACAAAACACTGTGTTCAGTTCTGGATGCCACATTTTAGGAAGGATATTAGCAACCTAGAGAGTGAGCAGAGGAGGGCAACAAGGATGATAAAGGGACTCCAGGATGCCCATGCTGAGCTAGGGCCATATTAGCATAGATTGAAAAAAATGGGGATGAATATACTAAAGAAAAGGAAGACTTGGAGGGGGTGATAAAGACACCGTCTCCAAATATCTGAAGGACAACCACATGTAATACGAATTAAACTTCTGCTTGGCCCTGAGGGCCAGGCTAGGAGCAATGGGTAGAAGAGGAAAAAAGATTTCAGCTCCATCTGGAAGTGAAGTGAGCTGCCCCTGGAAGCTCAAGGTTCCCCATCGTGGGGATCAAGTGGAAGCTAGATGACCACCAGTCAACAGTGCTAGAGCTGGAGAGGAGATTTTTGTTCCAATCCAGAGCAATTAGACAACCTCTGAGATTTCTTCTAACCCCAAGTTTCTGCAATTCTATGATGCCAGGATAAACTCAAGAGCAGTGCCAGACATCGACTGTGCCTGAGCCACAGGGCAGAGCCAGAAAACTGAGCAAGGGCCCCAAGGGATCAGGCAGAAAGCATTCATTCATAATACATCCATTTATTCCTCTCCTTTGTCCTGTCTCATGGCTGAGTTCCCAAACTTCTCAATTCTTTATAAATTGGCCCAGACCAATCTGAGTTCTTGAAGGCCACATGGGAAGATAAGGCATCTACTTACACTGGAGAAGATCTGATTAAATCATAAAGTTCCATCATGATATAAATCACAGGCCCTGCTCTCTCGAGAGGTGGGAGTGGGGAGAGGGCTCTGATGCTCCTGGTTCAATCACAGCTAGGACAGAGCTAGGAAATAGATCTCACATCCAAATGTAACCAGATTTCTCAGGATCCCTCCCCTGTTCCTGTCCCAGAGCTGAGGATTCCATAAAGTCCAAAGCCAAGACACAGATGCCCTTTATTTCACACACTCCAACTTTGAGTCTGCACCTCAACATGTCCTGTACCCCAATTCTGAGAACTCAGTTGATTATACAACCTTGGAAATGTATTGGTTGATGTAAGCATGTGATTCGCTCATCCCAATCCTCCCATTAGTCCCAACATCTGAGGGTCCCATTCTAAAAATGGGACTGTTCCATGTCTCTCTTATTTCCTGTACCCATCTCTCCCCTCTCTTGCTGTTTGTCTGGACCTCTGCTACTAGTGATGATTAAATTGCATCTTGCACCTTGAGAAATGCCTGGGGAGAATGATGTTCCCTTGCAAGTATCAACCCAGCAAACTGTTCAGTGATTCGGCAATATAATCAAATGTCTACAGGGAATAAAATTCCCATTTACCAAACTTCTTTCTCCTTCTGACCTTCCTGGCTCTTCCCAAATCTCAGTCACTTGAGACCACAAACTCAGGTAGAAAAGCCCCCAGTGCTCAATGTGTTTCATTTGAGGAATACAAATAAACCTTCCATTTCCATTAAGCATTCTTAATACGGTTTTATTTCCTCCCATTGATGCTTGTCTGACTTACAAGAGAAAAAAATTATAATCTATCGCGACTGCCAATTTGTCCAGTGCACCCTAGGGATTTAGGACTTGTGTGGAGCAGATGGAAATCCATTCTGACTGCCAATCATCCCGGGCATCCAAAGGTAGCAAGCTGATGATCAGCCCCTTTGATATCAAACCCCACTCCATACAAAACCCTGTGATATCGTTAAGGAAATGGGGCCAGCACAGAAGGTAGTCCTGCCTCTCAAATGAATTGGCACCTGCACACATCTCCCTGTTCAAATTATTCACTATGCTTTATAACTCCAAAGAGCCACTCACCCATCTCCAAGACTGATAACTGAACTATTGATATTCATAGGTTTGCCCAGACATTCGTATCAGAGAATGATATTACATCTAAATATTAAACATGTGAACAGCTGCCTTTTCTCCCACTAAGGTTTGTTCCCTTCTCTTGAGGGATTATAGGATTTAAATCTGGAAGGTACCATACAGAAGACCTAGTCTGACCCCCCCCTCCACACACACACACACACGGACTCGTTTCTTGGTCTAGCGTCTGCCAGGGTAACAGGGAATATGGGTTTGTCCTTGACTCCAAATCCTCCTTCTATAACTGGCACCTTGCTCAACACTGGGCAATCCTTCAGATATCTTTTGTGCAAAACAGGGAGGTCCTAGTGACTGTGATAGACTATGAAAGTCTATGATGCACTTTCCACTCTCCCCCCCACCCAGGTTGGTGTAGAGCTGACGACAGTGAAGGGCTAAAAAGGAAGTGTGGTTCATCAGACCAATCAATGGAGTGAGTCGTCATCATCATGGACAACATTCATTAAGCAAGCATTGTATGAAAGCCCTGCCCTCGAGGGGGTTACCATCTAGTTAGGGAAACTCAATCCATTCATTAAAATGATAGAGACCCACAGTAGGCTACATGCTAAGTGGGGGTGGGGGGAGGGAGGACAATACTATTTTGATACATTGATGGCTCTGTGGTCTCCTTGATGTGAATCCTCCTTCCACTGGCACGAATCATAGTCTACCTTTACCTTCTTATCCTAAGGGATTCTTGTCCCTATCCTTCCATGAAGATCTTCCATAGAAGATCTGCTCAAAGGACTGGAAACTTTGTCTGGGTCTTTGAATATTTCCCAGGTACCAATACAACTAGGTGACACAGGGGATAGGGCACTGGGCTGGAAGTCAAGAGGACCTGAGCTCAAATTTGGCCTTAGACTCTTACTAGCTGTGTGACCCTGGGCAAGTCACTTAACCCATGTTTGCCTCAGTTTCCTCATCTCTAAAATGAGCAGGAGAAAGAAATGACAAGTCACTCCAGGATCGTTGCCAAGAAAACCCCAAATGGGGTCACAAAGAGTAGGACACAACTGAAATGACTGAACAACCACCACCAATGCAGCTGTCAGGCTACCCATTTCTCCTGCCTCACTCTCACTATATGACTGACCCACCTCCCTTTCTGCTCATACATGGAGGCAGCATGGTGTGAGGCAAAGAGCACTGACTCTGGAGGCAGAAGACCTTGGTCCAAATCTAAGCTCTATCACTTACTACCGTGTAACCTTGGTCAAATCTCTTACCCTCTCTGGACCTCAGTTTCCTCCCCTGTGAAATGAGGTGATCAAACTAGGGAAATCTCAGAGGTTCCTTTTAGCCCTAATTCTATGAGTGTGGGTCCTTTAGACTGTTTTTTTTTGTGTGTGTGTGTGGAGGCAATAGAGGTTAAGTGACTTGCCCAGGGTCACACAGCTAGTAAGTGTCAAATGTCTGAGGCCAGATTTGAACTCAGGTCCTCTCAACTCCAGGGCCGGTGCCCTAACCACTGCACCACCTAGCTGCCCCATAGGTTGCATTTTTTTAAAAGTTCTTGTTGAATTCTGCCACTTTTCACATCCAAGACATCACTGGTACCAAACTGATGGTTGACTTACACCCACTATACATCTCTCTATCATTGTTTAGTTCACTTGCATTTGTGATTCTTTGGAGATCATAGTGTTTCACGATTCACAGCCAGAGAAGATCACAGGAGGAATATTGGTGCTAAAAAAAATGGATTGTTTTTATTTCAAAGAATTGCTCCAGAGCATTGCAAATACTTCAGTGTCCAAACGCAAACCAACCTACTCTATTCTTTCTGTTAAGCTCATTGTCCATTGCAGAACCTACTCAAATTATAGACACTATTAGACTAACTGAAAGGGCTACCTACCTACCTATCCAAGTGCGTGTCCTCATCTGAACAGTGCACATTCTTCATCCCTTTGGTTTTCCCTGTGTGGATTGTTAGGTCAACCATATTGAGGGGTCAGGGATTCCACTGAAGGGATGTGTGGTATTCTGGGAGTCAGTGTAACTGCCAAAGTATTATCTACAAACAGAAACATCTGGAGAAATTGACCACCCCGGAGGAATCTCTCTTCTATTCTGACTTCAGTTTGGATGTCTTCTGTGTATTCTCCTCAAGGTATCCACTAGGATATCTCTCTTTTTTATATCTTGCTCAAACCACTCCCCTCTCCCACAGATGGTGGTGCAGAAGATGTGGTTATTTGCCAGGCCATCTTTTTGCTTTTGCTCCTCCTCACAGATACTGTAAAGCAATGGGCTCAGGGGGCCCATGAAACGTTGTTCCCTCATTTCCTTTGAGTACTTGGGGAAACTAGCTCTGCTAACTCCTTCATGGGTCTCTAGAAGGAGAACCTACTAGGGTGGGGAACCTGAAGCCTTGAGGCCACATGTGGCCCTCTAGGTCCTCAAGTGCAGCCCTTTGACTGGATCCAAACTTCACAGAACAAATCCTCTTAATAAAAGGACTTGTTGGGGCAGCTAGGTGGTGCAGTTGATAGAGCACCGGCCCTGGATTCAGGAGGACCCGAGTTCAAATTCGGCCTCAGACACATTAAAAACACTTACTAGCTGTGTGACCCTGGGCAAGTCACTTAACCCCATTGCCTAGCCAAAAAATATATTTTTTTTAAATTTAAAGGACTTGTTCTATAAAACTTGGACTCAGTCAAAGGGCCACACCTGAGGACCTAGAGGGCCACATGTGGCCTTGAGGCTGCAGGTTCCCTACCCCTGACCTAGCCCTTCCATTTAGCTGAAATCACATCCAATTTTCATTTATAACAAGAATGGCCGTGGAGATATGATTCATTTTTTTCAGTAGTGTAACAGTCTCTGGTCACTGCACAAAAGCCTCACATTTAGCATGTGACCAGTTTACTGAATGCTTATATGTTTAAAAATTGCGAGATTTTTCTGCACCCTCTGCCCCCTTGTCTACCACTCTGGCACCATCACTGCAGACACGGGGAGCTGAGGAACATTTTGTCTTTTGTCTGCTTCATGGGTCACCAGGGTCAAATAATTCATCTTCAGTGGCCAACCTGCTCACCATAAGCATCTCTTCCTTAAAGGGGTGATGACAACTGACATTTATATAGCACTTTATGGTTCCAAAGCACTTTACAAACATTACCTCATCTGATCCTTAAAACAACTCAGTTGGGGAAGTAGTGCAAAGAATATTCCATCTTACAGACCAACCAGCATTTACAGAGTGACCTGCTCCCTGAGGGGAAGGACTTTCTTTCTTTCTTTCTTTCTTTCTTTCTTTCTTTCTTTCTTTCTTTCTTTCTTTCTTTCTTTCTTTCTTTCTTTCTTTCTCTTTCTTTCCTTCCCCTTTTCCTTCCTTCTGTCCTCCTTCAAATCAGGAAGTATTATACCTCCTGTGTAAGCATTTAATAAATGTTTGTTGAATTGGCCTGAATTCCTTGAGGCATCAACAAAGAAGTGACAGGCTAAGAATTGAGCACTAAACTCAGATCCTACCTCAAGTAGCATAGAAGACAAGGCATCATGGGAAAAAGAAAGAGCATTGGATTTGGAGTTAGTGGACCTGGGTTCTAATCTTAGCTACCTGTGTGCCTTTGGCTGAGTCATTCAATGTCTGTGAGCCTTGGTTTTCCCCTCTTTTAAGATGAGGCAGCTAGGTGGCGCAGTGGATAGAGCACCGGCCCTGGAGTCAGGAGGACCTGAGTTCAAATCCGGCCTCAGATACATAACAATCACTAGCTGTGTGACCCTGGGCAAGTCACTTAACCCCATTGCCTAGCCAAAAAAAAAAGATGAGACTGTGGCCTTAGATGGCCAGGGAGGCCTTTCTAGCCCCAGAGCTGCAATCACCTTGGAAGACTCAAGGAAGGCTTCCCTGAGAAGGTGGGCCTTAAGCTGGGCCTTGATGGAAGCACAGGCTTCAGTAAGAGAAGAGGGGGAGTGCATTACAGACAAGGGTAACAGGAAAAGTAAAGTCATGGGGACTGTGATTCACACAGTGGTGGAGCAGTGTAATTGCATAGAAGACGCATCAGATTGGGGGCCAGAGGACCTGGGTTCAAATCCTGTCTCTTCTTTATTATTTGACATTGGCCAAGTGTCTTCCCCTCTATGGACCTCAGTTTCCTTAAGTGTACAATGAAGGGACTTGACCAGATGACCTCTACATTTAGGAGACATCTATTTAGCAAATATTCATCAAGAACTCATCATATGTAAGGCCCAAAGGAAGATATGAAAACAAATACTAAAACATCATCCCTTACCCCGAGGGGAGCTGGCCGTCTCCCAGGAAGCTAGGACCTGAGGACATGAACCATAAGCACAGTCCAAACAAAGAGCGATGCAAGTCCAGAGAAGAGAGAGATCCCTCCTGACTAGGGGTAAACAAAGAAGGCTTGGGGTAGGCGCCATGAGCAAGAGGGGCTGCGTTGGAGCTGGGCCTGGAAGGATTAGGGGATTTCCACAAGCAGAGGAGAAGAGGGCATTCCATGTCTGTCTGTCTGTGTGTCCCTGTCTGTCTGTGTGTCCCTGTCTGTCTGTGTGTCCGTGTCTGTCTGTGTGTCTGTGTCCGCCTGCGTGTCCATGTCTGTCTGTCTGTGTGTCCCTGTCTGTCTGTCTGTGTGTCCCTGTGTCTGTCTGTGCGTCCCTGTGTCTGTCTGTGCATCTCTGTCTGTGTGTCCGTGTCTGTCTGTCCGTGTCTGTCTGTGTCCCTGTCTTTCTGTCTGTGTGTCCCTGTCTGTCTGTCTGTGTGTCTTTGTCTGTGTGTCCCTGTCTGTCTGTCTGTGTGTCCCTGTGTCTGTCTGTGTGTCCCTGTGTCTGCTCGTGTGTCCGTGTCTGTCTGTCCGTGTGTCCGTGTCTATCTGTCCGTGTGCTCGTGTCTGTCTGTCCGTGTCTCCGTGTTTGTCTGTGTGTCCGTCTCTGTCTGTCTGTGTGTCCCTGTGTCTGTCTGTGTGTCCGTGTCTGTCTGTGTGTCTGAGGAAACTGAGGCAAGTAGCAGTTACTCAACTTGCCCAGTGCCACACAGCTAGTAAATATTTAACCCAGATTTTAAGTCAGATCTTCTAAGTCCAAGTTCATCACTCTATCCACTGTGCCAGCCAACTAGAAATAATGGGGGCTGTCATCGTACGTCTCAGTCCTACCTGAGTCAGTAAAGCTGATCCGCTCCGTGACAACACTGGAACCAAAGCCCCCACATCAGGCTTTTGTTTCACAGGACGTGAGCTGACCCACTGTAGCCCTAAATCTGTGTCATAACCAGCTGAGTCCTCATGTATTTAATTATGACATATCATTGGGCTAGCAGACTGAAGGGAGTTTTGGAGCCCTTCTGGCTGAATTATCCAGGCTGAGGCTCTAACTCAATTTACTAAAAGTCATTTGTTTTCCATCGAAATCTGCTGTCCCTCCTAACCTTACTCTGCTCATTTGGGGATATGAGTGTCAGGTATCTGTTCTTATCACAGCAATTTGATTGTCCCAAGATGGTTACTCTGCATGAACTCTGACATCTCCCATCCAGAAGAGCTTTTGATAGTAACTAGCCTACCTTCTACCGTTTCCTTATTTTGGATCAAAGTATGTGAGAGCAGGTGCCATCTCAAGGGAAATAGAAGCCATCAATCCCCAAATGCCACCCTCCCCCATTTTCCCCTACCCCCACCAGTTCTTTCATGGTGGGAACAATCTAATCCTAGAGTCACCCAGGGATTCCAACAGGGACATGGACATGGACATGGACATGGACATGGACATAATCCTGGTTTTCTGCTCATCTGTTTACTTTCTGCATGTGGCTGCTGAGATGGGGGTGGAGGTATTTGATGTGGGTGCTAAACGATTCCCTTGACTAAAGATTGGTTCTTGTGCCATTTAACATGTCTTGTGTGCTGCACAAGAACGTTGGCTGGAAAGAATTCTTTTCAGGACCCTGACAGCCCGGAACTCTCCCCTGACTCTTCGGCCATTCTTTCTCTAAGCCTGGGTCATGATCCAAGTCCTACCACCTCTGGCTCTGTCCTGGGCTCTCTTCTCTTTACACTTCCTTCCATCATTATCCAGATGACTCCACGGTCTACATAGTCAACCCTCTCTCCTGAGTTCCAGACCTGCATTGCCAAATGCCTGATGACCCTATCCCAATGCCCAGTGGCATCTCTGACTCAAGACATCCAAAACAGAACCCATTAGCTTGCCCACTAAACCAACCCATCCCCCTAACTTCCCTATTTCTGTCAAAGTCATCACCATCCTTCCAGTCATCCAGGTATACAAGCTAGGAGTTAGCTTTGACTCTTCTTTTTCCCTCATTCCCCATATCCAATCAATCGCCAAGTCCTGTCAATTCTATCTCCACAACATCACTCATACCATCCCCTTATTTCTACTCACCCAGCCACCAGCCTGATTCAGGCTCTCATCACCCTTATCACCTCTCACCTGAATTATTGCATTAGCCTCGTACTTGGACTCCCTTTATCCTCTCTCTTCCCCCTTCAACCCATGCTCCACACGGCCACCAAAGTGTTATATCACAGGCTGATCATGTCACTCCTTTGCTCAAGAAACATCAATGACTTCTTACTGCCTCCAGGATAAAATAAAAACCCCTCAGTTTAGCATTTGAAATCCTTCACAATCAGCATGCAGCCTGCCTTTTCAGATTTATTGCTCATGTCTCCCTTTCATGCTTTCTACATTTCAGTCAAACTCATCTTCTTGCTGCTCCTCCTTCCATCCCCACCATCACCTCCCGCCATGCCTACAATCCTTTCCCTTCCCACATTTGCCCCTTAGAAGGCTGATCTCCCTTCACAGCTCAGCTCAGAAGACCTGGCTAGAAGGATTTTCCTAATGCTCCTACCAGCTCTTGGCACTACCCTTGGACCTCCAAATTACTTTCCCAGTGAATGGATAGAGAGAGTAGTAGGCCTAGAACCAGGAAGATCTGAGTTCAAATCTGGCCTCAGACACTTACTAGCTGTGTGATCTTGGGCAAGTCATTTAACCTCTGTTTGCCTCAGTTTCCTCATCTGTAAACTGGGGATAACAACAGTACTTACCTCCCAGGGTTGTTGTGAGGTTCAAACGAGATAATAATTGTAAAGCACTTAGCACAGTGACTGGCACATAGTGATAAATAAATATTAGCTATTATTATTATGTATTGAGTAGCTTGTAAGCTTTTTGATGGCAAGGGCTGGCTTTGATTTTCAATGCCTGGCACAAGACCTGGCACATAGTAAGTGCTTAATAAATTTGTGTTGGGTTAGGTGGAATAAGACACTCAGGCCAGCTAAACTGTTTCATCATGGTTTCCCTTCCACTGAAGGGAATTATAAAGTCCCCTTTATAAGCAAAGTTAAAAACATCATGGTGGACCAGAAGAGCGTATGTAATGCTGTGCTAGTGTACATGTGCTTGGGAGTCACTGACCAGAACTGAGGGAAGCCAGGGCTATAGGCTAAATCTTTCTCCAAACTTCATTGAATTTCCAAAGGGTCACAGAAAAAGACCCTCAAGGGCCCCATCCCTTTGGGCCATTTGAGCCTCTATTCCTCCCCATGCCCACCCTGGCCCTTTACAGGGATGACTTTGGGGGCAGTCTTCCCAAGGACCAGGCTTCCTCTCCCCTACCCCTTCTGGAGCCTGAGGCCCTGCAGAGCCCACAGGGAGAGCAACCCCTACCCTCCCAACCCCTCCTCCCAAGGACTACAGTGTCCCCCAATAGCCTTTGTTTCTGCCATGCAATTTCTCAATGTGATGGCTTCAGGCCCCAAGAGGAAAGATCTTATCTCCCTAATAAGATGGGCTTCATTCTGCCCGAGGGAGAACTGACAGATTAATCCTGAGGCCCAGAATTTATTAAAAAAACCTCTTCGGCTCCTAATGTGAAAGACGAAATTGTGCTGTGGAGGGGGCTAGGTGGGCGCTGTCTGCCCCTTTTTTCCTGTGGATGGGTGCAGAGGCTCAGTTACAGACTGTAGGCAAACTTGACTGACTTAGGAAATTTGGGGTTCAAGTGGCCAGGCTCATGTGGTGGAGGTAGGGGGGAGATAACCCTTGTGGGTACAGAGAGAGAGAGGAGTCGGGGAAGCTGAGTCACATCTCTCTATCTCCTCCCACCCTCTTATCAGATTGGTCATGAGGAATTCTTGGATAGTACCAGACACAGCCAAGCCAGAGAGACCTGGCACCTCCAAACTTACCTGGAATACTGGTAGTCTGAAGCAGAGCTGCACAGGCTGCCATTGTCTAGAGATGCACAGACTGGCATGGTGACCATGGCTAGAAGATATAGGAGGAAATTCCTAGAAGGTCCAGAATTCCTGGAAAGGACCTCGAGAGTCATAGAGGTCAACTTTCTCCCTGAGTGACTCTTAATCAAGCCCAGCTACTGCTTGACACTCCCTCGGGATCATGCCTTTGACAGGCCCTGTCTGCTGTGGGTAGGCCTCCTGGGATGCTAGGGTGACAGTATTTGGGAAGGTGCTCTCCTTAAAACTCAAGGATAGGCCACTCAACATAAACTCAGTCATGGGGTAAGGCCTAACAAATGGACAGTTCATACATTCCATTGGCATCTTTGTGATGTCAAGAGAAACCTAGGAAGGACCATGATGGAGAGCTTATTCAAGCTATTCAGGAGGTGATGATTGCAGCATTGGAGGGAATGTCTACATTGGAGAGATCCCAGATTCACGGGCCTAGCACAGGGTCCGTCACATAGCAGCCTCTCTAGTTACTCTATGAAAGGGCTGGTTTGGAATGGTGGCAAAGCCTTTCCATGGCAGCTGGGGAGAAACCATATACAATGGGGAAACAGCAGCAGGTTTCTCAGCAGAAGACCCAAGCTTGAATCCTAACTCTGACTCATTAGCTGTATGACCCTGAGCAAGTCCCTTTCTCTCATAGGGCCTTGGCTTCCAGCTTTTTGCACTGTCACCCAACTAGTGAGTGTCAGAATAAGGCTTTGAACCCAGGCCTCTCGGGATTCCAAGTCTAGTACATTGCCCATCATGGCACCCTGCCTTACCTCTACCAGTCCACCCATTCTTCTCCAGGTATGTCACTAACCACACCATGGCTGGCACTCTCTTTTTAGCCCCACATGGTGAGTGGCCACCCAGGGTGCCTCCACTTTTCCCAGGGCTCCTTGAGAGTACCAGGTGAGGCTGGCAAAGGGGAAACATCCAGGAGGCAGATGGAAGGGATGTGGCCTTTTGCAAAAGCAATGCTAATTCCCTACTCCACACACCTGAGCAAACAGCTTTGAGGAAAACCAGTGATGCCAGAGGCATCAAGTTCCAGAAGTGGGTCCCTTTTGATTGCAAAGGGGTTTGGGGGCTTGAGTCAGTCATCAAATGGAATGTTTGCATAAACATCATCTATGGAGAGAGGGAGGCCTTTGAAGGTAGTTCTCGGTTCTTTCTAAAGATAGCATCTGTGATTCCCCAATAGGCAGGAGGGAAGAGAGGCAAAACACACAGAAATCAGAGCAGCAGACTAGAGAATGAAGACCAAGCCAGGGATGGCAACTAGGTCTTGGAACACAACACAGAACTACCTAAGTCCATGCAATCCAATTGCAATGCAGTTCAATGCAATCCAACCACCATTTTAAAGTATCTACTCTATGCCAGGCCCTGTGAATGCAAAATTTAAAAAAATAATCCTATGCCATCAAGGAGCCTACTTGTGACATAAGAATGGGGGATCATTCTTGGTGAGCCCCAGAGACTTCCTACAAAACAGAGTTCATTTCTGACAGAGACCAATCAATCAATAAACATTTAGTAAGTACTTACTATGTGCCAGGCATCGTGCCAGCCTGTACCCAGTGTTAGCTAGTGACTGACTCTGGAAGGGGAAGAGAGAAAATGAGGCCACTCAGGGCCCCCATCTGCTACCGTTCCATTTCCCACCTCCATGTCTTTGCCTAGAATGCATTCCCTTCTTGGAAACCTTCACTTCCTTCCAGGCTCAGTTCACAGGCCACCTCTTGTGGGTAACCTCCCCTGGGGCTTTTTTCTTCCCACTTGCCCAGTCATTAGTGCTTTCTCCCTCCTCACATTGTATTCTACTCACTTATCTGTGTACAGGTTGGGTATCCCCAGTAGAATTGAGTTTCTGAGGTCAGGGGCTTTCATTTGTCATTGCCTCCCCAGTGTCTAACATAGTGCCTGGGCACTTAAGAAACATGCACCAAATTGAATGAAGTCAAAGATGGGATCTCCAGGTATACACTGAACCAAAGCCCAAGTCCAGGTATTCAGAGGACTACAGTCATTTAGCATGAAATATCCCAGGCCTGGGAATCAGAAAGGCCTGGATGTTACTTATTCACTGTGCCATCCTTTCTCTCTGAGACTAGGCTTCCTTATCTGGGCAACAGGTTAAGACACTTCTCCTATGCCTACCTCATAGGGCTATGAGTCTGTCAGAAGCTCATGGAGAGGTCAGGGATGGAGACGGAGAGTCAGCAGCCATCTGGGCACAGGGAGGTAACAGTTAACATCAGGAGAAAAAATGAGGGACCTTGTAGAGGAAGCATAGAAGAGCCAAGAGCCAGATTGAGCCTTTGGTAACTCCATGGTTGGGCAGATAGAGGGGGAAGAGGATCCAGCGACAAAATCAGCAGAAGGGACACCAGGAGAGGAGAAATCTGAGTAGGAATTGTCAACACAATGGGCACTGACCAGGACAAGGACAGAGAAAGGACTATCAGAAATGGCCTGGCCTGTTCCCCATGGCCACGTTCACTCTCCTTTGCCAGTATGGCTGATTTGAGTTGGTCTCCAGCAGACTTCCATCAGGCTCACTCTGAATTATTCTCACTGGTATGAGAGGAAGATAAGGGATGCTGTGACTGTCTCAGTGTCAAAACCCTAAGACTAGGAGGGGCGGAACCAAGATGGTGGAGGGAAAGCAGGGACTTGTTTGAGCTCTCCCCCAAACCCCTCCAAATACCTATAAAAAAGGGCTCTAAACAAATTCTAAAGGAGAACCCACAAAAAGACAGAGTGAAACAAATTTCCAGCCCAAGACAGCCTGGATGGTTGATCAGAAAGGTATATCACACCAGGCGGAGAGAGAAGCACAGTTCAGCGTGGGTGTGCAGGCTGCAGTGACCCTGGAGCAAGCCTCAGAGGACTGAATCGCAGGCAGCTGTGGTGGTTTCCGGACTTCTTAACCCACGAATGCCAAAGACAACTTGGAAGGAAAAGTCTGTGACTTCGGTGAGAGAGAGGCTAGGTCTCAGCTACAAATCCCAAGCTCGGCCCAGGGCAGTAGCTGCTTCCTGAGCTTCCAGCCCACAGACTGAGTGGGAATTGAGTGGCTGATCAGAGGGGGATTGTAGGGATCTCTTTGCCAGTGCTGAGGCAGGAATCTCTTGCTTTGCCCATGCTTGGATCTGGGTCACAGTTACGAGGGGTGGTCCTGGGGCGAGGAGGAGCGCTGGCTTGGTGGAGCTTGTTGTGGTGGTGGAAACGCCTTGCTCCTTATCATAGCACCTTGGAAGAACTGAAAATTTACAGGTCCCTAGAAGTATCTCTTAAAACAGCTGCACAAACACCTGAAGCTTGGGACAGTACATTCTCCACATTGGAAGCAGACTTTTACCTTAACAAACAGTTTAAAACTCAAGTAGTTGGCTGGGACCATGAGTAAGCAGTGCAAAAAGAGACTATATTATCTTATTTTGGTGACAAAGAAGATCAAAACATACAACCAGAAGAAGACAACAAAGTCACAACTCTTACATTCAAAGCCTCCAAGAAAAATATGAATCTGTCCCAGGCCTTATAAGAGCTCAAAAGGGATTTTGAGAAGCAAGTAAGAGAAGTAGAGGAAAAACTGAGAGTGATGCAAGAAAATCATGAAAAACAAGTCAACAGCTTGCTAAAGGAGACCCAAAAAATACTGAAGAAAATAACACCTTAAAAAATAGCCTAACCCAAATGGTAAAAGAGGTCCAAAAAGCCAATGAGGAGAAGAATGCCCTAAAAAGCAAAATTGGCCAAATGGAAAAGGAAGTCCAAAAGATTATTGAAGAAAATACTTCCTTAAAAACTAGAATAGAACAATTGTAAGCTAAGACTTTATGAGAAATCAAGGCACTGTAACACAAATCCAAAAGAATTAAAAATTAGAAAACAATGTGAAATATCTCATTGGAAAAACAACTGACCTGGAAAATAGAACTAGGAGAGAGAATTTAAAAATTATTGGACTATCTGAAAGCCATGATCAAAAAAGAACCTAGACATCATCTTTCAAGAAATTATCCAGGAAAACTGCCCTGATATTTTAGAACCAGAGGGCAAAATAGAAATGGAAAGAATCCACTGCTCACCTCCTGAAAGAGATCCCCAAAGGAAAACTCCTAGGAATGTTGTAGCCAAATTCCAGAGTTCCCAGTTCAAGGAGAAAATACTGCAAGCAGCCAGAAAGACACAATTCAAGTATCGTGGAAACACAATCAGGGTAACACAAGATTTAGCAGCTTCTACATTAAGGGACCGCAGGGCATGGAATATAATATTCCAGAGAGCAAAGGAGATAGGATTACAATCAAGAATCATCTACCCAGCAAAACTGAGTATAATCCTTCAGGGGAAAAAATGGTCATTCAGTGAAATAGAGGACTTTCAATCATTCTTGATGAAAAGACCAGAGCTGAATAGAAAATTTGACTTTCAAACACAAGACTCAAGTGGAACATGGAGAGATAAACAGGAAAAAGAAATCATAAGAGACTTATTAAGGTTGAACTGTTTGCATTCCTGCATGGAAAGATGATATTTGTAACTCATGAGACCTTTGTCAGTATTAGAGTAGTTGGAGGGAAAAATTATATGTATGCATGTAGATAGATAGATAGATAGATAGATTGATAAATGGATAGATAGATAGATAAAGGGCACAGGGTGAGTTGAAGATGAAGGGGTCATATCTGGAGAATAAAATTTAGGTGTGAGAGAGGATTATACTGGGAGAAGGAGAAAGGGAGAGGTAGAATGGGGTAAATTATCTCACAAAAAAACAGAAAATAAAAGGCTCTTACAGTGGAGGGGAAATGGGGGAAGGTAAGAGGGAGTGAGTGAATCTTATTCTCATAGGATTTGACTTAAGGAGGGAATAACATACATACTCAATAGGGTATGGAAATCTGTCTTACCCTACATGAAAAGAGGGGGGAGGGGACAAGAGAGTAGGGGGATGATAGAGAGGAGGGCAGATTGGGAAAAGGGGTAATCAGAAGCAAATACTTCTGAGGAGGGACAGGGTCAAAAGAAAGAATAGAATAAATGGGGGAGGTGGGGTAGGATGAAGGGAAATATACTTAGTTTTTCACAACATGACTCCTATGGAAGTGTTTTGCATGACTACACATGTATAACCTGTATTGAGTAGCTTGCCTTATCAATGAGGGTGGGTGGGGAGGGAGGAAGGGAGAAAATTTGGAACCCAAAGTTTTAAAAACACATGTTTAAAAAAAAAGTTTTCATATGCAACTGGGAAATAAGAAATACAGGAAATGGGGTACAGAAATCTATCCTGCCCTACAGGAAAATTGAAGAGGAAGGGGATAAGAGAAGGGGGGGAGAGATAAAAGGGAAGGCAGACTAGGGGAAGGGGTATTCAGAATGCATGACATCTTGGCGTGGGGGGAGAGGCGAGATGGGTGAAAATTTGGAACTCAAAATCTTGTGGAAGTAAATGTTCAAAACAAAAAATAAATACATTTATTAATTAATAAAAAAACCCTAAAACTATCTGCTAGCCACATGACCTTGGACACAGTCACTCTCACATTTGTGACTCAGTTTCTTAATATATCAGATTAGGGTCAATGAAACTCACAGCACTTATTGGGTTTTTGTGAAGACAGGACTTTGGAGGGATTATAGGATCATAGAATAAAAGCTGGAAGTGACCTCAGAGGCCATCTAGTCCAAACTCCTCATTTTACAGAAGAGGAAACTGAGGCCCAGAGGGGAACAGTGACTCCCCTAAGGTCACATAGGTAATTTCAGTGGTGGGATTTGAATCCTGCTCCTCTGACCCCTAAAATCATTGCTCTTTCCACTCTACCAAAAACTGGTAGCTGTCACTGACCTCTTTCTAGGCTGCTAGGACCATCTTTCTAGCCAGTCTCCTACCTCCATGCCTCTCCCAAGCGCCTCCTAGTTGCTGACTGTTTGGCCATTTCTGACCATCTGGCCCACAGCTCAGTTCCCACTCCTGGGAGACTCCTGGTTACCCTCTACATGGCCTCCAGTCATCTTGCCTTACTCTGCTTGCTGGTATATAGATCCTCTCTATTTCTTTTGCTCAGCCAGCTGGGGATCCATTATTGGCCAGACCCTCATATTTGGTATGAGCCTTGAATGCCTCGCATGAGCCTTAGCTCCCTAGCCTCCCCATCCCAGATGACAAAAGCCTTGAATCTAGCCAGCGGTGGAAGTAAATGTAAAAGTAAAAATCAGCGGTGACTTTCTGTAGTGTAAGAGTTGGGGTCTTCTCTTATAAGTCCAAAGGTTAGGGTGCCACAGACCTTGAACCACCAGAATCTACCTAGACCCATTTACTTCTCAATGGTCCCAGCTCTGTCACTGGGCTTCCCAGAGCACATTGCTATCTCCATTCAAAATTAATGCAACACATGGCCTCAGTGTTCTATCCAAACCAAAGGGCTATCTGTAAATCTTTCTTTGTTTCCGTCTTTTCCTTTTTCCCCATCTCACTCCCTAGCTAATCTCAGCTGGGCCTTCTCTGCTGCCTGGAAGGCCTTTTATTCTTCCCTAATTGGATCTCTATGGTATTCGCCACAGCAGCTATTGAAACAGAAAATCTGAATATTTTCTCTTTTCTCTCCTCTCTTCTCCCTTTCAGCAGAAGACCTTAACTCATACATTATGGAGAAAATTGAAGCAATTTGCTACGAGCTTCCTATTCTCCTCATCTCATACTTTAAAATCTTCCAACATCATCCCTCCTTCTCTTCTTCTTTGCTCCAGTCTCAAAGAGTTGGGCCCATATGTGCCCTTGGTCCTGTCCCCACCATTTTCTGTGGTAACTTGTCTCTTCATTCATTTCTACTTCTCTCATCTTCAATCTCCATATCTATGTGTTCCTTCCCTACTCTCTACAAGCACACCCAGGACTTTTCCATCCTTTGAAAAGAACTCTCTAGACTCTGCCATCCCCTCCAGCTACTATTCCATAGCTGTCTTGCCTTTCATAGTCAAACTCCCAGAAGAAGCTGTCTATACCCATTACCTCCATTTCCCCACCTCCCACTCATTTCTCAAGTCTTTTCAGTCTACTTTATGACCTCCTCACTCAACTGAAACTGCTCTCTTCAAGCTCACCAACAGTTCTTTAATTGCTAAAACTCCAATGGTCTTTTCTTAATTCTCATACTTCTTGACCTTTTTGTCAAGACTTTTTGCTGACTACCTTCTCCTCCTCGATGTTTTCTCCTCCCTGGGTTTTCTCTTCTTGTTTTCCTCCTACGTATATGACTGCTACTTCTCACTTTTCTTTGCTGGATCATCATTCGTGTCCTTTCCCCGTATCCATGGATGCCTCCATGGTTTTGTTCTAGTTCTTCTTCTTCTGATCTCTACTCTTCTTGGGGACCTCATCCACCCCTATGGCTTGAAATGTCATACTATGTTGATGACCTTCAGTTATCTACATCCAGCCTGAATCTCTCCCCCTAGTTTTAGTTCCCTGTTACTAATAGCCTGCTTCCCTGGTTGTGCACTTGCTGGTTGTCCTATTGGCATCACATGTCCAAAAGAGAACTCATCATCTTCCTCCTTAACTCACCTTTCCTTCAAAGTCCCTCATTTTTCTCAAGGCCACTATCATCCTTCTAATCACCAAGGGTTTTCTTTCTCTTATTTGGGGGACAAATTGGATAAAAGAGAGAAGGGAGCTAGCAATAGGGTTTCCAAAACAAAAAAGATGAAGAAAAAAGAGAAGAGGGTCATTGGAGCAAATGCCCATAAGAGAAAAGAAGGAATTTCAGAGGGAGATATAGACAAGAAGAACAGCTTTGAAACTAGATTGAATTTGCTTTATACTGTAAAAAAAAAAAAACAAGGTACGCATAATAGGGATTCTTAGCTTCACATTTTAATCCTTTTCCTCTTTTACTTTATATATTTTTGTTGTTGTTCAGTCATTTAAGACTCTTTGTGACCCCATTTGGGGTTTTCTTGACAAAGATACTAAAGTGACTTAACATTTCCTTTTTTTTTTTTTTTAGGCAATTGGGGTTAAGTGACTTGACCAGGGTCACACAGCTAGTGTCAAGTGTTTGGTCTGAGGTCAGATTTGAACTCAGGTCCTCCTGACTTCAGGGCCGGTGTTCTATCCACTGTGCCACCTAGCTGCCCCTTGACATTTCCTCCTGCAGCTCATTTTTCAGATGAGGAAACTGAGGCAAATAGGGTGAAGTGACTTGCCCAAGGTCACACAGCTAATAAGTGTCTTCCTGACTCCAGGCCCAGCACTCCATCCACTGCACCACCTAGCTGCCTCTTATTTCATATGTAGAAATATTCATTTTTGAGGCATTTGTTAAGTTCAGAATTAAAAAAAAAATTAAATGCTTGTTGATTTACTGATTGCCAAGCCTTGTAAATTCTACCTCCCCAAATTCTCTTACATACTTCCCCTTCTGCTCATTCACACAGCTAAGCTGATCACCTCTTGCCTGAACAATATTGCCTTGCAACAGCCTATGTGGTAACACTGCTTTGTGACTTTCCACGTTTTACCCCATCTTCCACAAAGCTGTCAAATTGCATTCCTAAAGCTTGCCTGATCATGTCATTCCCCCATGCTCAACGATTTCCAGCGACTTACTATTGCCTATTGAATAATATACACATTGTTCCCCATCTCTGTCCCCTCCCTTTCTCTCTTCTTCCCATCTCTGACCTGTCCTCTCTCCCCCATTCTTTCCTATCTCATCTCTCTCCCTCCCTTCTCCCTCTTTTTCTCTCTCTCTTTCCATCTCTCTCTCCCTCCCTCTCTCCCCCCCATCTCTGTTTCTGTCTGTCTGTATATATTCCCTTCCCTCCCTCTTCCACCTCCATCTCTCTTTCTCACATACAAACACCTCATCTCCCATTCGGGGAGCCTGTACTAAGTGTCCAACAGAGACAGCAGGCCTCTCTGGCAGCTTATTCATTAGTATGCATTTGTCATCCGCATTCACCAAACCTCTGGCTCTGCTCAGCTAATCAGTTCACCCACTCACAACAAACCTATTGACTTGACAGAGAAACTGACGCACAGAGTGGTGAGGTGATTTGGCAGAAAACATTGGGTGCATCTACGTCTGTGTGCGCCAGTGATCAGCCTATTTGGGGGCTGCTGCGAGTGGGTAGGCAGGCAGGCAATCAATCAGGTCAGCCAATGGTCAGCCTGAATCCGTCATGAAGACAACTGAATCAGATCAGCCATTCTGTGATTAATTGATACCCAGAGCCTGATTATTAGAAGGGCTGGAAGAAACACAGAAATTGAAAACAATTCGGTGGCATTGTACAGAGCAGCTCTTGTGACTCAGTAGGCAGGGATAGGGGGAGTATTATGGCCACCCTCACAACAAGTCAAGAAAGCTCCTTTTGTCGCATCAAGGCAAGCAATTAGGTCCAGCTGGGCTCAAGTTTTCAAACCCCAAGCATTGAGTCTGCCTCTCCAGATGCACCCATTCCACAGAAAATTGTTGCCAAGGGTTGGAGTTTGCATTATTTCTGAGGGGATGAAGGAAAACTAAGTGTACAAATGAAGAAGCATTTTGCAAATCACTTTCTCCAAAGTATGGACATGATGGTGATGAGGAAAGGATAAAGGAAATGAATGTTCAAGACAACTGCCTCCAAAGAGAACCCCGCCTCCTAACACACACATATACCCCTAGTCACTGCCGTATGTCATAGGTTTTAGAAATGGAATGGTCCTTAGAGAAATTCTAGTCCAACTCTCTTGTTTTACAGATGAAGAAACTGAGGCAGAGGGAAATAAGTGTTCCTAGAATTATAGAAACAGAGGTTCCAAGCCAGAAAGGACCTTAGTGACCATGTCATACAGCCCCCCAGTTCTGATGGTATAGTGAGTTTGGGGTCAGAGGACGTGGGTCCAATTCGTAGCAATGGCACTTACTACCTGCATGAGCATGACTTTGAACAAATCACCTCATCCATCTAGACCTGTTTTCCCAACATTAAAATGAGGAGCAGGAGTGGACTAGATGACTAGTATCAAACTCAAAATGAAACAGATCCCAGTAGGCAGTATATTTGCCTTAGATATCCCCAAATTAACATTATCTATGTTGAATTGTACTTTTGTTTATTTTGTTAAACATTCCCTTATTACATTTTATTCTGGTTCCTTAGAGCAACATGTCAAAGGTTACTCAAGTGATAAGTAGCAGAAGAGGATTTGAATAAAACTCCAGTGTTCTTTCAACTATATCTTATTACACCAGGGAAACCTCCCAACATCATGCCTGGCCTTGGTTTCTAGGCCTTGGTACAGTTTCTTGTTAGTCACTTCAGCTTGGCACACATGAAACCCTAGCTAAGCCTTTTCTAGTCACCTTTCAAGTCACTCCCTCTCACTATATCCCCCTAAATCCCACCCCTTCCACCTCCCCCAACTCTTCCCGAGTTAAAGGCCAGAACTATTCCTCTCTCCTCAAGTGGCTGCTGCAGAATGATGGACCCAATTCCCTACTGTAGGTCCAGATTTAAATATCTCTCCTCACCGCTACTCAAAGCCCATTTCAACAACTCCCTTGGGTTCGGCCTTCAGAACAAGCAGAATTGTCCTTAATTTTTCCATTCCTCACACACAACCCAGGACAAATGTATAAGAGTGGCCCTACTAATCCCACTCTGTCCTACCACACTTCATCCCTTCAGATCCTGTTCTCCAATGGTTCTGTGATCTCACTGATGGCTTCATCAATGAAAAAAGATGGATGTTCAATAAAAGAGAGTCATTTGAAGCATTCCTACGCACATACACACACACACACACACACACACACACACACCAGATGTAAACAGATTATTCACCTTGCAAAAACCCAAGACAACAGAAACACAAGAAAGATAAATACAGTTACTAAGGGAAGTATAAGTAACAAAATAAATTACTCCCAGAAAAAAAGAAAAAAAAACATCAAAAAAGAAAAATATCTATGGGATAAAACAATACCAACAACAAAATAACAGCAGAGGGACCATTAAGAGATTTCTATATAAAAGTACATAAGGAGACAAGGATAAAAGCCAAATTTAGGTTGAAGTGATAGAAGAGGAAGAGACCTGAAAACACTATGACCTTTATTTCCACACAACGCTCTGCCTACAGATGAATCCTGTGCATTATTGTGGATATCATGTAATTTTCTCCCGGTTCTGTTTACTTTGTTCTGTGTAAGTTTGTACTAGTCTTCCCATTTTTCCTTATTTATTCATAGTTGTCATTTCTTATAGTACAATAACACTGCATTACATTTGTATAGCACAATTTGTTCAGCCAATGCTCAGTTGATGGGCAATCCTTTCTTTCCAGTTGTTTACAATTGCAAAAGATGCAGATTGTATATCTAGGACCTCTTTTTCATATTTCAAAGCTCTCCTTTCTTTGACTTCCTTGGGAGTATGTACCTAATGGTGATATGTTGCAGATTGTATATCTAGGACCTCTTTTTCATATTTCAAAGCTCTCCTTTCTTTGACTTCCTTGGGAGTATGTACCTAATGGTGATATCACAGGGTCAAAGGGCATACATAGTTCGGTGACTTTTCTAAGAAAATTCCAATTGTGGAAGCTAGGTGATATAGTGGATAGAGTGCTGGGCCAAAGAGGCAGAAAGACTTGGGTTCAAATCTGGCCTCAAATATTTACTAGATAGGTGACCCTGGGAAAGTCAATTGACCTCAGTTTCCTCTTCTATAAAATGGGCATAATAGCAGGACCTACTTTCCATAGTTCTTGTGAGGATCAACTGAGATTATATTTGTAAAAGTGTTTATAAATGTTTTTTTCATTCATTTTTTAGTCAAGTCGGACTCTTCATGACCCCATTTGGGGTTTTCTTAGAAAAGATACTGGAGTGGTTGTGATTTCCTTTACAGATGAAGAAACTGAGGCAAACAGGGTGAAGTGACTTGCCCAGCTAGTAAGTATCTGAGGCCAGATTTGAACTCAGGAAGATGAGCTTTCCTGACTTCATGCTCAGCACTCTATCCACTGTGCCACCCAGCTACCTATGTAAATGTTAGCTATTATTATTAAATTGTTTTCCAGAACAGTTGGACCAATTAAAAGCTCATCAAGAGTGCATTACTGTATCTGTATTTTCCCCTAGCTCCTCCAATATTTAACATATTTGTATTTTATCATCTTCCCATAGGTTCTTTAAAATTCATCTTCTTTCAGATCAGTATTCCCAAGCCCACCCACCCAGAGAAACCTGCCCTCCTAGGAGTACACATTTCCAGGGCTCTTTGTCTCCTCAATTCAGAAACTGGCATAATCATGATCATATCTCAAATCCAGCCCTTTCCATTATTCTGGCCTGTCCAAGCCGAGATAACTCTCTCAATTTCCATTTGATTTTTTGCTTTACCATAAAGAGTGAAGAATTTGGGAAAATAGTCTTAACCTACTGCACAGTAGGCTACTGGAGTAATTTGAAGAAGCTGTCCCCCCACAGCTCCATGTGTGGGGAAGACAGCCAGCCAACGTCAGGCAAGGCCCAGCATGTTTTCTCAGCAGCTATAGCAGAGACTCAGGCTAAAAGTGCCTGCGTCCCCACTGGTCTGTCTGCCAAGTGAGGCAGCCTATTAGCTCAGAGAAAAGAAGGGGCCATTCAGGGCCAAAGAGAGGGAGCTGTCCTTCAGCACCCATCTGCAGAGGAGCCCAAGTCAGACTTAGCAGTCAGATGTCAAAACACATTAATAAAAATAAATACCTAAACAGGCCACCCAAAGAACAGCCAGCAATTCTGGCTGGCAAGGCTGATGAGTCAATAACGGCCCGTCAGATGGAATTATTCTGGGGGAGTGATCAACTGCCTAGCCGCACAGTTTCTTTGGGGGACAAATATGAGAAAGTGGCACCAGGAATTAATTCCTTGGCTAAGGGAATGACAGGGGGGGACAGATAGAGGATGGCCTCCAGAAAAATACAGCAGCAATAAGAGGAAAATCTACTGGAAAGGGAAAGTTCATAAACAAAGCTTTGTTCATTTAGTTGGGCAGTGGTAAGGTGTGCAGACCCTTTGAAAACTAGGTGCCTGGCAGGAAAAGAAAAGCCAACTGTTCCTATCTTTCCAGGGAACCATGAGGGACAAGGAAGCCATGGACCTGGAGAACCAACCTCTTCTCCACAGTGGGGCACAAAATTGCTACCCTGCTTTGTGCCTCAGTTTCCCCATATCCTCAATATTGGCCTATTAAATATTTAGCTGTACTTTACGGTCTCAAAACAATCGACTCATCCAAGATCCATTGACCTTTTTAAAAACATGTAATGAAAATAAGTTTTCACATCTTTTATTTTTATATCACAGTCATTTCTGGACATACTCTTCCTTACTCCCTACTGAATAAAATTCTTCCTTGTAACAAAGAAAAACAGTAAAGCTAAAACAACCAGAAGAGTTACTGTGTTCTATTGTCCAGCAAGAGATGAGCCATTCTGCCATCACAATCCCCCCCTCTCTGCCAAAAGAAGAAATGTTTTCTTATCTGTTTTCCAGGACTAAGATTTCACCAGGCTTTCTTTAGCAGCTTACTTGCTCCCCAGGAGGTTCATGAAATAATCACAGAAATGAATTCCTTCTCTCCCGGTGTGCATGGAAGATTACTGGGGACCAATTGGAGATGCTGATTTCCAAGGGGTATGTGAGCTCAAAGAGGAAATTGTATGATGTATGTGTAGGTCTCTCAAACTAGCAACCATCTTCTGCCTCCTTCCTATAGTAGGCCAGGCCAACTGGCCTACTTGCTGAGAATATTCTATATTCCACCTCTGTGCCTTTCTACAAGCTGGCTTCCATGCCTGGAACATGTTCCTTTCATACCTAGGGAACCCCTAAGTCCCTTCAGGACTCAGCTCAAGGCCCTTGTTATACATGAGGCTTTTCCTCTCTTCCTACCAAGCTGTTCCAATCCCCTGAAATTATCCTGTATTTATTTTGCAGGCACTTTGTATGGACTGATTTGTATAAGCATTTCCCCCCAACAGAATGTAAGCTTCTTGAGGCCAGGGATTGTTTCACTTTTGTTTTTGAAGGCCCAGCACCTAGCATGCTGCCTGACACGTATTAGACACTCGATAAATGGCTGTTGGATTGAACTGAATTAGCGACCTCATGCCAACTTCTTCTCTACATAAAGCATTTGCTGCTTAGGAGGAATGGAGACCTGGACCTCTGTCCCTGCCCTGTCACCACCATGACATCCAAGTCAATAAGCATTCCCTGCAGACAAAGCCACATGCTCAGCCCCTGGAACAGACAAAGGGTTTGGAGAAGACAAGGTCGGCTCAGTCTATTCTATTCTCTTCACAGCAGCCACTAGAATGCGCTTGGCAGATTCTCAGACATAACAATGTAAGTTGGTTAACAAGCATTTCTTGAGAGCTCACTATGTGCCAGTTTAGCTAGGTGGTGCTGCAGTGAATAGAGCACTGGGCTTGTTATCAGGAAGACTCATTTTCATGAGTTCAAACCCCACCTCTGACACTTACTAGTTATGTGATCCTGGGCAAGTCATTTCACCCTGTTTGCCTCAGTTTCCTCATCTGTAAAATGAGGTGGGGAAGGAAATGGCAAATCATTCTGGTATCTCTTCTAAGAGAACCCCAAATGGGGTCATGAAGAGTCAGATGCAACTGCACAACAAATTATTAGGGGACAGGCACTGTGCTACATGCCGGAAATACAAACAGAAAGGCTTCAAGGAGCTTCGCTTTCTAATAGGAGAAGACAGCATATAAAAGGAAGCTGAAAAGGAGAGGAGGGCACAAGAGCATGATGGTGGAATCCAGAGAATGGCCTGGTGAGAAATGAAGAGATGGCTACCCAGGTGGCCTCCTTAAATGGAGCTTCTTGGCAGAGTCCTACGATCAGAGAAAGAGGCTGAGATTGAGGGCAAAGGGCATGTTGAGGAGAGGTAGAAGAGGAAAGTAGATAACTTTGTACTTCCAGCTGCCCTGATTGAAGAGAGATGCTGATTATATGGTGGAGATAGATGAGACATGGTGGATGCAGATCTTCCTAGAGAGGGCAATGGATGGATTAGTGTGCCATGAGTATAACTGTTTGAATCAAAGGTGGGGTACTTATCAGGAAAGAAAGGAGAAAAAGGAAGGAGAGAGAGGGGAGAGAAAGGAAGAGAAATGCAGGAAGAAAGGAGAGAAAGAATGAGAAAAAGAAAAATGAAGGATCAAAAGAGAAGGAAGGAAGAAAAAAGAGAAAGGAAAGAGAAAAAGAAAGTAAAGGATCAAGAAAAAAAGAAAAGTGAAATTAAGTAGAGGAAAAAGAAGAAAAATGAAGAAAAAAGAGGAAAGAAGGAAAGAAATGGAGAGGAAGATATAAATAAATAAAAAAGTGAAGAGAGAGGGAGAGAGGGACAGAAGGGAGAGAGGGAGGGAGGGAGAGAGATCAATAAACACATCGTGACCTTCCTTCCTTTCTACTTTGTCCTGATTTCAACTTCTCCTCTTAATCTCACCCTCAACACTACCATCCATGCCACTAGAAGCTCCAGTACCTCTTTTTGTTGTGTTTTTTCAAACTGTTTCCTCTTTACTGTCTCCAGGCTCACCAGAGATCTGGGCTTGTCAGTGGCTCCAATGTGTGGCCCATCCTGCTAAGCAGACAGCAGCCTCTCTTTTGAGCCTTGAAATCCCTCACTGTGTTTGATGAATGTAACAAGTCCCAGCTCTAATTGAAATGGAAAGGTTTAATCAAAGTGCACCTGGGCTCAGGGAGGCATGGGCCCTGAATGCTGGTGCTTTTCATTAAAGTCAGCCTGTTGGTTATTCCTTTGCTTTGAAGGGCTTCCTGGTTTACTGGCTACCCCTTTTATTGGGTGAAGGAAGGGGAAGAAAAGGAGGTCCCCAACAGACTGTTCTCTCTGCTGAAAAGCCATGTCTGCTCCCTGTCTCCCCCCACCCTTTGCCTATTATCCTCCCTCTTTCTGAGACTAGCCCAGGATAGCAAGGCAAACAGAGGCTCCAAGTTATTGGGTTTTCTCTAAATTCTTGAATCTAGAATCCTGGGAAGGGCAGTGGGAAAGTGGGGACAAGGGCAGGCTAACAGGAGAGCCTAGTATCTACCACTCAGTCCTGAGCTCCAGACCATCTAGAACCCACACTCACTGAGCCTATCAGTCTACTGGAGAGCACACAAAGTGGCATCCAAGTCCAACATTCCTTGAGTCTCTAAAGCACAGATCTGACCATGTTACTCTCCTGCTCATGAAGCTTCAATAATTCCATCATATAAAAGTTCTCCATGATCTGACTCTAACTTCTCTTTGCAGGATAATTACACATTCCTTCCCCTCAAGTGCTCTTCATTCCAGCCAAACAGTCCATCTGCTCTTCCATATCCATGACATTCCATCTCCTACCTCCTCACTCTGGAACTAGTTGTCTTCCATTCCTTGGTATGCTCTTTTGCCTCATCTGCCACTTAGCTTCTCTGAATTCAGTTTTGACCTTCACAGTCAGAAAGGACTAAAGATTCTGGGCCTCCTGCAGTAGCTCACAGGCTGTCAAGGTCTCCCTGGCCTATAGCAGCCACTTCCTCTTTGCATTGTCATGGAAAGACTATAGCTAAAATCAGAAGTCCTGGATTCAAAACCTGGTAACCCATGAGACCAAGAGTCCATGAGACCAATTGGTCACAGGGCCTCTTAAGGCCTATTTCCTCATTTGTAAAATAAAGGCCTACATGATCCGTTCCAGCTCTGAATCCAATGAGGGTCTGTGCTTCTCTCCTTTCAAGGTTGTTTGGGCCCAAAGTTACCTTAGAAACCATTGGAGTTCAACCCTCTTATGCTACTGAAGAGAAAACTGAAGTCTGTAAAGGGAAAGTGACTTAGCCAAGGTTACAAATAAAGTTAGTTGGTGGAATGGGGACCAAAAGCCAGGTCCTCAGACTCCTAGCTCAGTGTTCCTTTCTACCATGGGAATTAAGTGCCCCTTAACAAGGGCAATACATAACACTTCTAGCCCTTCCTCACTTAAATCCAATTCACTTGCAAGTCACGACATCACCTCCCTGACGTCATGGTCCTCTTCGAGAATGAAGGACAAATAACAACAACACTTCTATAGTACTTTAAAGGGGAAGCTAGGTGGCACAGTAGAGAGAGCACTAGTCTTAGAATCAGCAGGATCAGAGTTCAAAACTGTCCTCAGATACTAGCTGTGTGACTCTGGGCAAGTCACTTTACCCTGTTTGCCTCAGTTTCCTCATCTATAAAAGGATCTGGAGAAGGCAATGGCAAACCACTTCAGTATCTTTGTCAAGAAAACCCCAAATGGGGTCACAAAGAGATGGACATGACTGAAAAATGGCTGAACGATAGTACTTTAAAATCTGCTAAGCATTTGTCAATAGGTAGCCTCATCTGAGACTTTACAAAACCCTATGAAGGTAGTCACTCCAATTATTATACCCATTTTGCAGATGAAGAAAGTGAAGTGCTTTTCCCACAATCACCCAACCAATAGTTGATAGGAGTAGGATTTGAATCCAACTCTTCTGGATACCAGGTCCATCACTCTCCAAGTATGCTTCCTTGTGATGCCTCCTTCTTGGACCCTGAGAATCCTCCAGGAAGGAGCACTCCAGAAGAAGGTGGAGGAACTGAGAGGAAGTAACAAAAACTCTCTGTCAGCAACACACTCCTGGGAACTGGAAATCGAGCCTCCACCTTACCCAGGCTGATTCTACTAGGCCTAACCCACCAAGACTTCCTGCCCACATTCTTGATGCCAACAATGCAGGGGGAATGCTGATCATGACTGGTAGCCAAATGAGCAGCGGTGAAAGCTGGGCTCCAATCTCTGAATTCTCCAAGCTACCAATCTCCCTGCTTCTAGCTGAGTCAAGTTTTTGTTCAAGAAACCTGGAGACTTCTTGCCCTGACAGACCCCAGCCAAGAGCCCTTCTTAGCTGAAGGCTGCTATACCCACATGCAGGAGTTGGGACTTGAAAGTCAGAAATTAGCTGGGCATTTCCCATGGAACCCCAAATTGACATTCATCAGAAGTAGGTGGAAAAGGGAAAAGAAAGGAAAAACACTGACAGAGCCCCAAAACCCAAAGCTAAGCAAGTATTTGACACATTCTGCTAGTTCCCAGAGGGCAGACTCAGGAGCAACAGGTATGGCAGTTTCGTGTCGATTTAGGCTGTTCTGATAATACCTGCCCTCAGAGAGCTTACATTCAACATCATCTGATTCTCCATGGGAAGAGGCTCTCAGGCTCTCAGCAGCTCAAGAAACACATGTAAGTTAGCTCTGCCAAGTCATTGAGGATACAGCTGCTCTACCTTGGCATGAAATGCTTCTTTCTGTCCTTTGTATGCATACATGCAGGTATACGCACGCACGCACACACATACACACACACCTTGTTATGCCACATGGCAGCTGCTCCTGGAGAGGGACAAGAAGGGATGGCACCAAGCTTCACAAAGTGCAACTGTGGCTAACTAGCTGTGGTCACCACTCACTTGGCATGACAGCAAAATTCATTCATTCACTCATTCAAGAAAAAATTTACTAAAAGTTTATTATTACTATGTGTGATCCTAGGCAAGTCATTTCACCCTGTTTGCCCCAATTCCTCATTTATAAGATGAGCTAAGAAAGGAAATGGCAAACTACTCCAGTACCTTTGCCAAGAAAACCCCAAATGGGGTCACAGAGAGTCAGACATGACTAAAAAACGATTTGACAACAACAACAAAAATGTATAGAACCCTGTGCTAAGCTCAGAGGGAAATGTACAGCTTAGATACAATCACAGAGCCTTGTTGTGTTATCATAAAAATCCACTGGATCCTTCCAGACATAGAGGATAAGGTAAGCAAAAGCCCAGAGCCTAGAGGAGGCAATATCAGTTTAGGGCCAGGCAGGTACCTAGTTTTACTAGCTCATAGAGGGCATGGAGGGGAGTGGCATGAATCAAGGCTAGAAAAGTAGGGTGTTGCCATATCGTGGAGTTGACTATCAAGTCAACTAGCTTGAAATTTACCTAGTTAGGCAATAAGGATGGATGGACTGGACCCAGAATTAAGCAAGAGGGAGAGCTGTCATGATAACCTTTGAGAAATTACAAAGCTCTTTTAATGACCGCAAACTTGCCCCTGTAACAAAGGATTTTTTTTGAATACTGATATTCAGCCAGTGCCACAACTCTGAGGCTTCTAGCACTCTGGTCCCTGGGAAATTGAAAATGAGCATCATTCGGAGGGAGGTACAAGGTAGAGATGAGCAGGCTGTAGCACCTTATAAACACAAAACTATGCTGGACAAATGGTGTGAAGGGTGTCATCACAGAAGTGTCCGAGTCATAAAGGAGATGAGTTAGTCAGGTGGGGAGAGGAAGGGAGAAGCCATGGAGTGCCCAGGCCTCTCATCATCACGATGGCAGGAGAAAGCAAGGAAGTGAGTCAACAAGCATGTATTAATCACTTACTGTGTGCCAGGCACTGTGCCAAGCTCTGGGGATACAAAGAAAGGCAAAATAAATATGGTCCCTGCCTCCAAGGAGCTTACATTCTAAATAGGGAGACAGAATGTAAACAACTATGTTCTTAAAAGATATAGGCAATGTAATTGGGAGGTAATCTCAGAGGGAAGGCACTGAGGGAAAGGTGTATTAGGTGGACCCCCTGTGGCAAGCTTATGGGAAGACACAGGCTAGAGAAGCACAGGATGAACAGCCACAGATGGGTTGCAATCTGCATTGTTGGAAGGAAAACTCACAACAATGAGATCAGAGATCCATTTGAGTATTTGTGGTCATAGGGAGCCACTAAGGATTCTTGAGCAGAAGAGTAGTATGGCCAAAGCTACATATATGAAAGAGTATTCTAATGGGGCATAGGAAGAATGGAGGCAGAAAGACCTGTTAGGCAGCAATTGCAAAGTTATCCTACCCTGAATTGGCATGAAGTGGAACTGGGGCCCTTTCCCCACAAGCCCAGGTCTCCTTGAAACTGCCCTCAAGATATCTGGCCCCCTCAGACTAGCCCTGCATGTCTGGCTTAGGTATCCCCTAAGAGATCCTCTCATCTAAGTCCATCCTCTTCTCCTTCCTCATCTTGTCTATGACTCTGCTACCCTTGACAATCCCAGGTGGCTGCTGGATTGACTACTGTCCTCTGGCAATGTAAAGGGATAATGGCAGCCCCTGGCACCCAAGCTCTCACACAGAAGAGTCAATAGAAAGAATGTCAAACTAAACATCAGGAGATCTGGGTCCTGGTTCTGACTATTTACCAGTTGTGCAACCTTGGGCACAAGAGGCAGCATGGTATAGTGGATAGAGCTCCATTTTGAATTAGGAAGACCTGGATTCAAATCTCACTTCCTAAATTTACTAGCTGTATGACCCTGGGCAAGTCACTAAACTGCTCTGTGCCTCAGTTTCCTCATCTGTAAAATGAAGGGATTAGCCTTGATGGCCTCTAAACTCTAAATCTGTGTTCCTGTAAGTAATTTCCAATCTCTGAACTTTAGTTTCTTTCTCTGTCAAATGAGAATACAGGGATAATACTAGCTACCTTGTCTATGTTCACAGGTTGTTTTTATTCTTCTGGTGAGGATTACATGAGATAATGGCTACTTCAAAAGTTTAACCTCCAAACAGGAAGAATTAAGCTCAATGAGGCATAGAAACAAGGTGAAATGAAGTCATCACAGCTGAATCTCAGAGTTGGAAGGGACCCCAGGGGCCATCTTACCCATCCTCTACCTTGAAAAGGAATTTCCCTCTACAACATCTTCAGCAAGTAGTAATTCTGGCTTTTGAATGAAGACCTCCAGCAAAGGGGAAGCTTCTGTGTCCTGCAGCAGCTCATTCCTCTTTGGGAATTCCTGATCACTAGGTGGCGCTGCAATAGATAGAGCACCACGTCTGCAGTCAGGAAGGCTCTTCTTCATGAGTTCAAATCCAGCCTCAGACACTGACTAGCTGGGTGACCTTAGGGTTGCCCTGTTTGCCTCAGTTTCCTCATCTGTAAAATGAGTTGGAGAAGGAAATGGCAAACCCCTCCAGTATCTCTGCCAAGAAAACCCCAAATGGGGTCACGACTGAAATGACTAAATAACAACAATAATTACTTGATGTCAGCTTTTCCTGACATCAAGTCTGAATCTGCCTCTCTGCACCTTCTACCTGCTCCTCCTAGTGCTGCCCTTAGGGGCCAAACAGAGCAAGGTTAATCCCTCTTCCTAGGGAGAGCTCTTCAAAAAACTGAAGAAAGCTGGTAGAGCTAGATAAAAGGCTTGCCACATAGAGTGCCCGGCTGAGACCCCCTGCTGGTAATGCTATCGGGGACATCATTCAGGAACACAATAGAGAAGAATATGGGCATGGGGAAACATACACATAGCGTAAACACAAAGTAAAAATCGATAATATGATTGATTTTTTTAAATAGGAAAACTAGACTGTTTCATGAGTTCCTGCTGCAAAGGTAGTGGAAACAATTTCACTGAAATTCTAAGATTTTCTTTTGCCTCAGTAAAAGGATCAAACTTGGAAAGGGCCAGCTTGATCTGGCAAGAATCGATGGTTAAATGTTTCAGCGTGTGAGTATCTACACCTCATAAATCTCAAACAGTAGGAATTGGGACTCCATTTATTATTTTGTTGATTGTCTAGACTTAAGAAAGTGAAGAAGAAAATGTCAATTATGCAGGTTACACTTAAAAGTATATTCTCCATATAGTCCCACCCCCACCCCCAGCTCAGAGAGCCAGTTGTTCACCATTTACTAGCACATCCCTGGAAAGATCCTACCCCAAAGTATGGCTGAACAGTAATTTATTTGAAAAAATATCTGGGGGTTTTAGTGGACAGTAAGCTCAATATGATCTAACTGTACTGGTGTGGGAGCCAAAGAAGCAAATACAATCTTGGCCTGCATTAAAGTGCCCAGGGCTCCAAGGCCAGTGTTCTTTCCACTGCATCTCACTGCTTCTTCCTCCAGGAACCCAAAAGAGGGGAGGGGAGAGATTATAATGTCATTATATCAGAGAGATAACAACGTAACTTCTTCTGCAGGGTCAAACCACATCTGGGATTGTGCTCAGTTCAGAGTGCTACAGTCTAAAGAGGACATTAGTAAAGGGGAGAATGCCCAGAGCCAGTCAATCACTAAGCATTTGTTGAGTGCCTACAATGTGTCAGGCACTGTGCTAAGTGCTAGGGATACAAAGAAAGGCAAAAGACACTCCCTGCCCTGAAGGACACTACACCCTAATGGGCAAGGTAACAAGCAAATAGTACAAATAAGCTCCATATGGGAGAAATTGGAGATAATCTCAGCAGGCAGGCACCAGGATTAAGAGGGATGGGAAAAGGCTTCTTGCAGAGGGAAGCCAGGAAGTGGAGAAGAAGAGGGAGACCATTAGAGACATGAGGAACAGTGAGTGCACATGCTTCAGAAGGAGAGATGGAGTATCTCATGCGAGGAATAGCAAAAAGATCAGTGTCACTGAATCTAAGGTAACATGATGGTGTTTATGTAAGGTGTAAGAAAACTGGAAAAGCAGAGGCAGGGGCTGGGTAATGAAGGACTTTGAATGCCAAACAGGATTTTTGTATCTTATCCTGAATATTATAGGGAGTCAACGGAGTTTGAGTAAGAGTTTATTCAAGTAGTCAGACTTGTGCTTTAGGAAAACTAATATGATAGTCAAATGGAGGATGGAGTGGAGTGAGGAGAGACTTACGGCAGGCAGAATAATCAGCAGGCCATTGCAACAGTCTAGGTGTGAGGTGACGAGGGTGTGCACCAGGGTGGTGGCAGCGTCAGAGGAGAGAAGTGGGCATATGCAAGAGATGTTGTGGGGCAGCTAGGTGGCACAGTGGATAGAGCACCAGCCCTGAAGTCAGGAGGACCTGAGTTCAAATCCAGCCTCAGACCAAACACTTGACACATACTAGCTGTGTGACCTTAGGCAAGTCACTTAACCCCGACTGCCTCACAAAAAAAAGAGAGAGAAAGAGAGAGATGTTGCAAAGGAAATGTCAAGCTTTGGCAATAGACTAGATATGGAAGGTAAGAGAGAGTAAGGAGTTGAGGATGGTACCTAGGTTTCGAGACTGGGTGACTGGGAGGATGGTGGTGCCCTTGACGGTAATAGGGAAATTTGGAAGGGAGGAGGGTTTGGGGAGGAAAGATGAGTTCAGTTTTGGACATGATGAATTTAAGGTGTATCTACAGGAAATCCAGTTTGAGATGTCCGATAGGTGGTCAGGGAGGCCATTAAGATGACAAATGATGCTGCCATATAAAGATCAGCTGAATGAACTGATCATGTTTAACTCGAGGAAGACAAGATTGCAGAAAGGCATGTTAGCTGCCTTCAAGTATTTAGAGGTCTGTCATGTGGAAAGAAGGATTAAACTTGGTCACTTTAACCCCAGAGGCTAGAATCAGGAGCAATGGGTAGAAAATAGCACAGAAAATTTGTGCATCATTAGAATTATACAAAAGTGGAATGAGCTGCCTCAGGAGGCAAGGGGCTTCCCTAACTGAAGGACTCCAAGCAATGGATGGACGTGCTGGAAGAGGAGCTTCTTGCTTACATCGGGGTTGTACTCAATGGCCTTGGGGGGCCCATTCAACACTGAGTCCACAAGAGATAGAAAGGAGAGAGAGAGAGAAACAGTGTATGGGATAAAGGCTGCCCTTGTGTGAGGAGGGAGGGAGGGGAGGGAAGGCCCAGCTGCTAAGTGAAGAGCCGGCCTCTGGCCCTAATGGGGCTCTCAAAATTGTTATGGCCCACGTGCCAATAGACCATAACAGGGAATGGTACTGCCAATGGATCTCTGCCCTCAAGTACTCCTGCAGGGTTAAGACCCCACTTTTCATATAGGTAATAAACTTATAGGACCTAGGTTTGAACCCTACCTCTGCCACTCACTCCCTAGGTGACCTTGGCCAAGTCATTTCATTTTACTGGGGCCTCAGTTTGTCTGTCAAATGAGGTTGGACTCAATGCCCTCTCGGGTCCCTCCCAGCTCTACCTCCAAGCTCTTCAGATCCTTTTCTCCCCCCCGCCTACTTCTTTCAGGTTTTCAAAGTGTTTTTCTCATAGCCATGCTATGAAGAAAGCAAGTCAAGGATTTATTATTCCTATTTTACAGAGGAGAATTGAGAGATTGAGTGACTTATCCAAGATTACTCAGCAAACTATGGATCCTTTTTGTCCTGCTCCCAGGTCCAGGATCCTTTCCACTATACCCAGTTATGTCTCTAAGGTAAGAAAACAGAAGGGGATAGAAGGGGAGAGACTTTTGTATTCTCTTTTGGCTACTGTCTGGCAGCCTTCTGGTTACCAAAGCTCCAGCCTATGCCCTGAGGCCCTCTATGATCTCCCAAGGCATTCCTCTTCAGGCACACCATGGGCTCTATTACTTCTGAGGTCACTTCTGTTTCTGAGCTCCTCCAATTAGACCTAGCTGCTGGCCAGCAGGCTCATGTCTCCTGCTTCTCTGGCTCCCTCAAGGTGCCCTCCCCAAAGCAGGACGGGGCCCCAGAGGGCTGGGGCCAAAACCCCAGTTATTTGTCCTCCTCCTATAGAATCAGGCACTTTTATGGGACTTGGTCATTTCACGTCCTTTGCAGCTATTAAGATAGTTCTATTGGCAATAGAGCAGGTGCCACCAGGTCCCCAAAAAGAATATGTTCTGGGTCAGGATAACACTGATATCTGTCAAAGGGTGGGAGGCCATAGCCATTCCAGATCTTAAATTGTATTATAAAGCAGCAATCATCAAAACTGCTTGGTACTGGCTAAGAAATAGAGTGGCGGATCAGTGGAATAGGTTAAGTATGCAAGACACAGTGGTCAATGACTATAGTAATATATTATTTGATAAACCCCAAAGACCCCAGCTTCTGGGATAAGAACCTACTCTTTGACAAAAACTGCTGGGAAAACTGTAAAAGAGTATGGCAGAAACTAGGCATAGATCAAAATCTCACACCATATACCAAAATAAAGTCAAAATAGGTTCATGATTTAGATATAAAGGCTGATACTGTAAGCAAACTGGGAGAGCAAGGAATAGTTTACCTATCAGATTAGTGGAGAACAGAAGAATTCATGACCAAACAGGAGATAGAGAATATCATGAAAAGCACAATGGATAACTTTGCATTAAATTGAAAAGTTTTTGCACAAACAAAGCCAATGCAACCAAGATTAGAAGGAAAGTAGAAAATTGGGAAAAAATTTTTACAACCAGTATGATAAGGGCCTCATTTCTAAAATACATAGAGAATTAGGTCAAATTTGTAAGAATACAAGTCATTCCCCAATTGATAAATGATCAAAGTATATGAACAGGCAGTTCTCAGATGAAGAAATTAAAGCCATCTATAGTCATATGAAAAAATGCTCTAAATCACTATTGATTAGAGAAATGCAAATCAAAACAACTCTGAGGTACCACATCACACCTATCAGATTGACCAACATGACAAAACAGGAAAATGATCAATGTTGGAGAAGATGTGGGAAAATTGGAACACTAATGCATTGTTGGTGGAGTTGTGAAATGATCAAATCATTTTGGATAGCAATTTGGAACTATGCCCAAAGGGCTATAAAAATGTGCATACCCTTGGACCCAGCAATAGCACTTCTAGGGCTATATCCCAGAGAGATCATACAAATTGGAAAAGGACCCACACGTACAAAAAATATTTCTAGCAGCTCTTTTTGTGGTGCCAAGGAATTGGAAATTGAAAGGATGCCCATCAATTGGGGAATGGCTGAACAAGTTGTGGTATATGAATGTGATGGAATACTATTGTGCTATAAGAAATGATGAACAGGCTGACTTCAGAAAAACCTGGAAAGACTTACATGGTCTGATGCCCAGTGAAGTGAGCAGAACCAGGAGAACATTGTACACAGTAAAAGCCACACTGTGAAATGACTAACTTTGATAGACTTAACCCTTCTCAGCAATACAAGGATCTAAGACATCTCCAAAGGCCTTGTGATGGGAAAATGCTATCCACAAAGAAGAAAGAACTATAGAGTTTGAATGTAAATCGATGCATACTATTTGCTATTATTTTTCCTTCTGTTGTGCTTTGTTTCCTCTTTCTGGTGGTTCCTCCTATTGGTTCTAATTCTTCCTTACAACATCACTAATGTGAAAATATGTTTAATAGGAATATGTATAGCCTATATCAGATTGCGTGCCATATTGGGGAGGGAGGTTGGGAGGGAGGGGAAGAAAAATTTAAAACTCAAAAGCCTATGGAAGTGATTGTTGATAATTCAAAATAAATTAATTTCTAAAAAAAGATGGGAAAAAAGGGTCGGAATCCAGGAATGCTTTGACAACAAAAATTCCACTTTGGTTAGAGCCTGCATTTTTCTTCCAAAGCCCCCTGTACTGAGACATGCACACGCTCCCTAACCCCCCTCCCAAACCAGCTGAATGTCTACTAGCACACAAAGAAATCTGTCCTTCCTTCGGGTCAGAATACACAGATCTAGTTAGTATGGAGGACTCATTCCATCTGTGGAGGTCATTCTGTTGGGAAAAACAACAACAACAACAATTCTGACAATGACTAATCTGCCAAGCGGCAGCTTCACTGTCCAAAGATTCATAGCTTTGTTCTCCAAAGGTCAGCCCCATCAGTTCTAGTCAATTAGAGGATAATTTATTGTCTCTTCCTCCAGTGACCTCCCAGACCATATGCCGCTCGTCAGCAAGGGACCATCCTCCAAGGTAAAGTCAGACATGCCAAGACTCCTGAAGAATTCCAAAATATGAGCCAAAGGGGCTGAGGGGAGTTGTATTGGGGTTTCCATGGCAAGAAACATTTACTAAGTCACATGATGTATCACAAATCAATGCAGCTATGGAAACCAGGCTCACCACCCCTTCGTAAGTTTGTGTCTCTATAGCCAGAGTCCATGAAGTATGTGGTATGGCTGCAATTAGGGCATTTTCCTATCAGGGGCTGGAACCTATTTATGGTCTCCTCAGCCTACATTTCCAAGCTTGGAAGGGACCTCTGAAACCATCAAGTCCAATCCAAGTAGACATGCCCAACGAGTAGTCAGCCAGCCTCTGCTTGAAGATATCTGGTGAGAAGGAGCCCTTCCCACATCGGGGTCGCTCAGAGTCTTGGGACCCTTTTCCTAACATTGACTCAAAATGTGCAACTACTGCCCAAGAGTTTCTTGTTTTATCTTCTGGGTCCAAGCAGGAAGTCTAATTATTCTTCCCCATGGCATCACTGAACAACCAAGTTGGTTAACAATCATTTTCCACTCAATTATGCTTCTGTACGCATACACATTCTCATTCTCTCTTTCTCTCTCCATTAAAACAGCCCATAATGTCAGTTTATCAGTATTTGTTGAAAATGCTGCATTTTTAGCAATATGAAGAGCTAAACATGAACACTGACAAACATTACTAAAATAATTAAATAGGAAAAATAATTAGGGCATGGTTTAAAGAAATACAAATGTTAAGATACAATCAGTTGCTCATTCTTCCTTCACTATTTTCTGCTTCCTTCACAACATTAAAAAAAAAACCTCCTCTTACCTATGGATGTTGATGTCCAGCTTGGAAATTTCTCCCCCTTTAAGCAGTAATGAAACGTCTTTATGTGGTGACTTGAGGCTTACAAAGTTGCTAAGATCTTCACAGTAAATTGGTAAGGTAGGTAGCTCAAGTATTTTTGTTACCATTTTACAAGAGAGGAAATTGAGACTGAGTAGTGAAGTCATCAGTAAGTGACAGAGTCAGGATTCAAGCACACTGACTCCAAACCTAGTGACTTCTTGACTCTGCCACATTGTCTCTAGAGCTTCCTTAAGAGTTGTGACTGTCTGCTTCCTCAGTTTCTCCCTTGTTCAACTCACATAAGGAAGGAATATCCAGAGCAGGAGGGAGAAACACTGATCTCTTCTCTGGTGTTCCACCCTCACCCCAACCCCCACGAAATTCCTCTTCTCCTGACCTCCCTTATACCCTGTGAATGGATTAATTGCTCCAAAGATTGTTTGTTCCCTCCTTTTCAGGACTCTACTTCTCCCTCCTGAAACTACTGTCCGTTCCCCTCTGTTTCATCTCACCATAAGAGAAAAGCAGCAGCATCTCAGCCTTCCATAACCACGAGGGCCCAAAGGACAAGCCTCTTGCCACCAATTCAATTCAACAAGCATTTAGTAAATCTCAGAGACCAGCCAGGACTCTCATGATGTGGACCTCATCCATGGACCAAGAAGCCAAGAGTGCATGGACTTCACATGAAAGACAAGGCGGGTGGATCATCCTCCTGCCGTTTGGAGTTGAAGCAAGAAAGCTGGTGCTGATGGGACTTTGGTCAAGTCCTTGGGGATACAATCACTAGGAACCTACTGATCAGGATGCCCATCCCAATCTCCCTTAGAGTTTATTTTTTTTTTTATTTTTGGAGGCAATTGGGGTTAAGTGACTTGCCCAGGGTCACACAGGTAGTAAGTATGTGAGGCCAGATTTGAACTCAGATCCTCCTGACTACAGGGCCAGTGCTCTATTCACTGCACCAAGTAGTTGCCCCTTCTTCCCTAGTGTTTAGAAGAGAATATGTTGATGCTACTCACCCTCCATCATCAAAGGACCACTAAGGGTAGGAGTCCTTGGACCGAGTCATTCCCTTTGGCCTGCATCTCCTTCATTTCATGTTCTTCCCATCTTCTAGCATTCACAAAAACATGACTCCCCTCAAAGCCATTGCATTGCTTCTCACTCTTTTCAGTGCTAGGAATGCCTTCTTTTACACCCCCTGACACACCAAGCCATTCTCCCTTCAAACTTTCCTGCTTCTGCTAGGATACCATCATCCTTCCAGGCACTCATGCTTACAGTCTCAGAGTCATTCTCAGCTCCTCCCTGTTCCTCACCCCTAGTGGCCAATCAGGTGCCATGCTTTGTCGATTTTATTTCCTTAACATTTCTTATATCTATCATCTTCTCTCTACTCACATGGCCACCATGACAGGACAGTGCTTCATCAGCTTTTCCCAAACAACTGAATGAGCTCACTAATTGACCCCCCCTTTCCTCTCTGATTTCTCCTCCACACAGCTTGAAGTAGGCTTCTTAAAATACAGCTTTCACTATGTCCCACTCAGGAGGCAGATGTAGGCAGAAGGGAGTTCAAACCAGAAGAGTGAGTCAGGAAAGCTCTAGTCCCCTGGGCTGGACAGCAGCTTGGTGTAGTGGACAGAGCACTGGATTTGGACTGGACAAGTTCCAAGGCTCCATCCAGCTTTAAATCTATCATCATGTATGGCTCTCTGTTTCCTTTAGCATAAAGGACAGACTCCTCACCCTGGCATCTATAGCCCTTCACAGTCTTATCTCTGTTCTGTCTTTCCAGGATTATTTTACACTACTCATCTTTTCACACTTAACATTCCAACCAAGGTGGTCAAGGAGCTATTTTTACAAACATTCCATATCCTACTTCCACACCTTTGTACAGAATGTCCAATATGTCCTCATCTCCCCCTTTACAATCCTTACACGCCTTTCCTTATCCCTGTAATTGTCAGATTACTGTAATTCTCAAATGATCATGTATTTCTTTCTCTGTGCACATATTGTGTTCTCCAGCAGAACAGAAGCTCCTTGAGGGCAGGGACTGCTTCATGCTTGTCTGAGTATCCCCAGTGCCTGACACACAGTAGATTCTCCTTGAATTAAAAGTTCACTAATCAGAAGAGAGTTGTTTTCTCATCTCTCAATCTTAGCTCTTTGGCCTTTGAAGCCAGAGTGAAGACTTGGTCTTTGGCAACTTTGAATGCTCCCTTGGCAACAACCACCCTCCCAAGAGGATTAGATTTGCTATCCAAGGAAGTGGGCTCAGATTCCTGCTCTGCTCCTTACCCTCTGTGTTTCCCTTTTGCCTGGAGCATGGCCCAGGTTAGGGAACCCCAAGGCAGCGGAAACTCTACTCAGAACACCCACCCTCCCCTCCCCAAAACCGTCCGAAAAAGGACAGACACTGCTTCAGCCCAGATGGAGAACTAAAGAATTGCAGTGACTCTGAGTAGGGTTCCAAGCCTGTGTGGCTGCAGAGGGCTTGCAAAAAAGAACAATCCAGTTGGAGCCAGGCCATTTCCCCAGAGTCAGGGACCAAGGCTGATGCTCATTATATTGTCCAATGTGGGAGGAAGCTGAGATGGCTTTGAGGTCCAGCCCTGGGAGAGAGGGGCAAATCTATCGACAAAGGAGAAGGGGACCAGAAAGTGAGCAATAGTAGAATATAAACAGAAAGGGTTAAAACCACCAAAGATTTCAAGAGGAAGAAAATTCAATTAAAACCTAGATCACATGCAGATAAATCAACATGAAAAATAATAAAATTAGAAGGAAAGATGAAGAGCAAAAGATACCAAACCTCCCTAAACAAATATTGCAAGACAGACACCTGCTGCACCACAGAGCGCTATGGATTCTCAAGGGGGCATGGAAGCAAAGCAGAGCGCTCCATAATGGTTCAAATATGAAATCGGTATGTACTGAGAGACGTTTGAGAGGAATGAACAACTGTTTGCCTGAGTTTATGGCCTGAACAGCAGAAATAATTAGTGAAATAGGAAAACTGCAATCTGCAGGGCTAAATCTCCTCAAAGAAGCAAGAGAAAGACTAAAGAATTAGTAATACAAAGATAGGGAAGTGAAAGACAGTCTTGAAGAAACAACAAGGTTAACAGACCATATGATCTCAGCACAAGCAAAACACATTGCTGTCCATGACAGGTTGACTAGAGATAACCTAAGGATCATGGGCCTTCCAAAAAACATGACAAGTCCAAAAAACCTGAACACCATAATGCAAGAAATAACAAGAAAGCTACCCAGAATTTCTGAGAGCTGAAGACTAAAGCACCAGTCAAAAAAAGACAAAAGTTGACTCCAGGAGAAAAAAAAAAACACTAAAAAAAAAAAAAAACAACAACCAACTATGCTTCAAACTCCGAGACATGTAGTGTAAATTTAACGATTCCAGTGACAAACAACAAATTCTGTAAGCAACCAGCAGGAAGACTTTCAAATATAAAGGAAAAGAAAGTTGAAAACCACAAGACTTCTTCCCCCACCAGCAACTGCAGAAAGGAATGGAATAAATAATCTGAAAAGCAAAGAAGATCAAGGTGCAACTCAGAATGACATACCCTGAAAACCTGTGGCTAATCATCCATGAACAAATGAACTTCAATCAAAGAGAAGCATTTGAAGTATTCCTGGAGAAAAAAGAACCAGACGTGAACAGATTATTCAATTCACAAATACCCCAAACAACAAAAACAAAACAAATATAAGTAAACACAACTACCAGGGAACCAATAAATAACAAAATAAATTATCCCAGCTCTGGGGACTATTAAAAGAAAAAAATCATAATAGCAAAGACATCTACTGGCTTAAAAACAACAACAGAGAGACCTTCAATAGATTTCTTTTCAAAAGTACAAGGGGAGAAAACCAAAGGCAGAATTTGAAGAAAGAGAACCAAAACACTATGGACTAAACCCTGCAACCTCCTTACAGGTGAAGCAATGCATTTTGTATGACTAAATTGTTTCATGGGAAAATACATAAAAGGGAAGACAGGAGATGGAGGATAGAAAGGAATGCATGATGTACTCTAATCAAATCCACGAGTAAATAGCAAAGGGAAGCTAACTCCTGCAGTCTCTCAGTAAGAGTGGGGATAAAGGACAGTGGGTAAGGTGGCAAAGGTTGCTAAAACAGGGTGGAGGCAGGCGGAAGAACGAAAGAAGGAAATCTCAACCCAATGGGGAGAGAGAGTCCCTTCCAAGAGCACTCCGATAAGGGAAGAGAAATATTCTGTAGTGGAAGATAGCAGACTTTACGATGGGTCTGATCTGCAAGGAGGTGACACACAGGGAGACCATCTCCTCTGAGGAGTTTTTTCTCCATGGACAACATCCTGCCTTGGGAGAAGGGAAACCAGAGTTTCTGGGGGCAGACTGATGGCCACTAGAAGGGTGAGAAGTCATGGACCTAGAGAGGAAATCACATGGCAATTAGAGAAGAAAATAATCACAGGGAGGGCAAGGGATAGAATTTGGACTGCAGGATTTGGAACTCAGACATTTCTACCATGGGGCAATCTTTCTATCCTCATGATTTCTCTCATACATTGACACTTCTAAGCATGCACAACCAAAATAAAGGGTGAGGGGGCAAGATCTACAAATGTAATGAGATAGAAATTTGTCAGAAGAGGCAACTCAGATTTGGTACTTAGAATTGAATTCTATGAGGAACACAAATAGGCTAATTTGGGAATGAATAAATATATAATAAAAGAATAGAAGTTCAGAAGAGATGGAAAGAGAAGAGAATTAATGAAGAGAACCAGGCAAAGAAATCTTTCTTAGAAAAATATATAGGGGGGCAGCTAGGTGGCACAGTGGATAGAGCACCGGCCCTGAAGTCAGGAAGACCTGAGTTCAAATTCGGCCTCAGACCAAACACTTGCTGTGTGGCCTTGGGCAAGTCACTTAACCCTGATTGCCTCACAAAAAAAAAACAAAAACAAAAACAAAAAAAGAAAAAGAAAAAGAAAAATATATAGGAAAAAAAGAAAAGAAAACAAGAAAAACTGGAGGGGAGAAAAGGGGATATTTTGAATTAGCCACTTAGTTGAGAAGAGAGAAAAGGCAGAATGTGGGGGAGAATGAGATAAATAAAAAGAAGAAAGATAAGAGAACAAATAAAGCTCTAAACCTAGGGAAAGGGGTAACAAACAGGAGGAGGGATGGAAGAGTAGGGAAGAGCCTATGGCAATTGGGTTGCCTTAAAGTAGATTAGGTAAAACTAACCATAGAGAAAAAATACTTACTTAAAAGAGGACGTAGAACTGAGAGAGAGAGAGAGAGAGAGAGAGAGAGAGAGAGAGAGAGAAAACACATAATTCAGGGAAAAACTGGAAATACAAATCAAAGGAAATATAAATACAACTCTTATAATGTTAAATGGGAATGGATTAAACAATCTAATAAGGTGAAAGAGTTTTAAATTGACTAACAAAAGCCTACAATCTGTTGTTTATAAGATACACATTTAAAAACAAAGGCATAAATAGAATAAAAATAGGAGGCTAGAACAAAAAACACCATGTATGTGATGAATCCAAAAAAGTAGGACTTACATTCATGCTATCAGACAAAGAAAAATTATAACTAGCAATATAAACAGAGAAAAACAAGCAAATTACATTATACTGAAAGGAGTCATAAACAAAGCAATATCAATATTAAACTCAAGCACTAGAAATTTCATAATATCCAAATTCATAAAGGAAAATTCACTAACTTGCAAAAAGACATAAATAGTAGCATGATAATAGTAGGAGATGTTAACGTTCATCTTTCAGAGTTGGATAAATATAACAGAAATATAAACAAGAAGGAAATACACAACTGAACAATCTGCTGAGGAAATTAAAGTGAAAAAGATTTTTGGTGCCTTTTAAATTGAACCACTAAAGAATGCACATATATCTCCACACCACACGGAATACACATTAAAAACTGACCATGTGTAAGGGCACAGAGAAGTTGCAAATAAAGGTTAAAAAAGTCATTTTTGGACATCGGTAATGCAGGAATTTACTTGCTCAGTTATGCACATTAGTTATGAAATCTTTGTTTTCTTTTTTTCCCCAATGGGAGAGGTGGGATAGCATTAGATGGCTAGAGTGGCTACAGACAGGGTAGTAAAAAATATTGAAAAGAGAGTCATTGTTTTTAATTCAGAGAAGAAAACATAAGAAAAGAAAAGAAACAGACAAGAAAGATATCTTTGAAAGCTACCGATTAAATCTATTGCTAGAAATGCTAAAACTTAAAAAGAAAGCAAGCTGTACATAATGGAGATTTGAAATTTCATGTACAATCCTCTTATGGTCCACTTTGCATATGGAAATGCCCATTTTATTTGGTGTTTGCTTAGAGTAAGAATGAAAATGAAAAAATATTAAGGGAAGTAATGAAAAAAAGGTAGCAATAGAGGGGGATTAGCACATTCAGACCTCAAACTCTATTAGAAAGCTGCAATCATTGAAACCATTTTGTATTGGTTTAAAAACAGAGAAAGAGATCAGTGGAGCAGACTAGACAAGAGAGAAGCAGCAATAATGAAACTCAATAACCCAGTATTCAATCAACTCCAAGCCATAAATTAATTTGGAAAGAATTTCCTGTTTGATAAGAGCTGCTGGGAAAACTGGAAAGCATTTTGACGTGAATAAGGCTTAGCCCAACATTTTATATCATATTCTACAGTAAATTCTAAATGAATGCATGCTCTGAATATTAAAGATAATGCCATAAAAAATTGGGAGAAGCAAACCCTTCCCACCTACAGGTAGGAGATGAATTTTTATCCAAACGAGGAATGGAGGCAATTACCAAAGATAAGATAGATCATTTTGATTAAGTGAAATTGAAGGGCTTTTTTGCACAAATGAAATGACTGCATCTAGGATAAGAGGGGAAACAGCCAACTGGGGGAAAATATTTTATATCAAATATCTCTGATAAGGATTTGGCCTGCAAGATATATAAACAATGAACAGAAATACATAAAGCCAAAAACCATTCCCCAGTAGATAAGTAGTCAAAGATTTCTCAAAAGAAGAATTACAAACTACTAACAACTATATGAAAGAATGCTCCAAATCACTATTAAGGGAAATGCAAATCAGAATAACCCTGAGACTCCACCTTCCACCCAGGAAATTGGCAAAGATGACAAAAGATGGCAGTAGTCGATGTCAGAGGGGATGTAGAAAGACAGGCACATTAATGCACTGTTGGTAGAGCTGTAAATTGGCTCCATTATTACCATTCAGGACATCGATTTGGAATTATGTATGCTAAGAAAGTGGCTAAAATACCCACTCTCTTTGACCCAGAGACTCATCTACTAGGCATCTACTCCAAGAAGGAAATTGACAAAAAGAAAGGTTCCATATACACCAAAATATTCATAACAATCCTTTTTGGGGTAGCAAAGCGCTGGGAACAAACTAGATGTTCATCCATGGGGATAGCTAAAAAAATATCTGGCACAGTATTGTAATGAAATATTGCTGCATTCTAAGAAACAGTGGATGTGAAGGATCCAGAGAAGCATGGGGGTACTTACACAAACTGAAGCCAAATGAAATGAGAAAATCCAGGAAAAATAATCTATACAGTGACTACAATGATGCAAATATACAAAATGTCAACCACCATGTAAATGGTGGTAAATAACAACCACAAAACAGTTGAGAATGAATGTTGCAAACTTATAAAGAATAAGCATGGACCCAGAGAAGGGATACGAGAATAAAAAAAACAAAACCAAAGAGAGGGTGATGTGCTCTCTGTGGACACCGAATAGACTTTCTGGAACGTAAAGAGAAAAAAATACACGATTTTCCAACAGGCAGAAGACCCAAGCTGCAATCTGGACAGAAGTTGGGGATGAACGGGGCCATATAAAGGACACTTTGTACCTTGAACTGCAGGCCGTTGATGGTCACTGAGTGGGTCCTTACTCAAGTCAAGTCAAAAAAGTATTTATTAAGCACCAACTATGTACCAGACACTGGGCTAAGTGCTAAGCATACAAAGAAGGGCAAAAACAGACCCTGTCCTCAAGAAACTCAAAATCTAAGGAAGGACACAATGCAAACTACTGATGTAAACAAGATACATACCAGATAAATTGGCAATAATCTCAAAGGGAAAACACTAACGTTGAGAGGGATCAGGAAAGGCTTCTTGCAAAAGGTGAGGTTCTAGCTGCGACTTGAAGGAAGCCAGGAGGGAGACACGAGGAGGCAGAGAATTCCAGACATAGGAGACAGCTAGTGATAATGCAGAGTCCAGAGATGCAGTGTCTTGTGAGAGGGACTGCCGGGAGGTCAGTGTCACTGGGTCTAGAATGAGTGGACAGGAGGAAGATGGGAGAAGCCTGGAAGGGTAGGAGGGGGTCAGGTAATGAAGGGCTTTAAAAGACAGAGAGGATTTTCTATTAGATATTGGAGGTAATGAGGAGCCACTCTGGAGATTGTTGAATAGGGGAGTGACAAGATAAGAACTGCTCTTTGATAGCTAAGTGGAAGTTTGGCTGGAGTGGGAAGAGACTTGAGGCAGAGAGGTCAATCAGAAAGCTATTGCAATAGTTCAGGTGGGAGGCAATGGGGGCCTGAACCAGGCTGATGGAAGTGGTAAAAGAGAGAGATTGTGAAGGTAGAATTGGCCATGCAAAGTCAGAAAGTCCTGGGTTTGAATCCTACCTCAATACTCACTAGCTGTGTGACCTTGGGCCAGTGGCTTGCGGCTCTTTGGGCCTCAGCTTTCTCACCTGTAAAATGAGATGATGGCTTCTAGATCCTTAAGTGCGGCCTTTTGACTGACTCCAAATTTTACAAAATACAACAAAAATTTTACGAATTTGGAGTCAGTCAAAAGGCCGCACTTAAGGATCTAGAAGGCCACACGTGGCCTCAAGGCTGCAGGTTCCCCACCCCTGGCTTAGATGGTCCCTTCTGTCTCTAAATGTATGACTTTCTGGTCCTTTGCATACTTACAGGACTGTTGGGGGGCTCAGGATGCCAGGTACTTTGCAACACTTAAAGCCTTTTTAAAATGTCAGTTATTGTGATTCTAGGGGCCAAAGTGAAAGGCCAGCTCCAGAGAGATAAGGACCATCCAAGATAAGGAAGAGGCAACCCTGGGGAGCCTGAGGCAATTGGCTTCATTATGTAGTGAGGCTGTGCTGACTTCCGAGCTCAGACTTAGAGGGATCCCAAGCTGCTAGGCCTTGACCGCCTGCCTCCTCTGGATTGCCTCTCACATGGATTAGGGGACTGTAAACAACGAGCCCTGTCCCAAAGCCGAATGGGCTGTCTCAGGAGGGCTTCCAGCTAAGGTTGGGGCACCCTTGTTAGGGCTGTTGTCAAAAGTGAATCCTGGCTCAGTTATTAGCTATTGGTGAAGCGGCCTCCAAAGTCCTCACCAACACTGGGATTCGGTGAAAGGTAGCCAAGCTGCTCCGACATGGCTCCACCTCATATCAAGGCCTTCTCTTTACTGTTGGCCCTCCTGACTCCTGGCTATTTGCTATTGCAGTCTGACTCCAGTCTAGCTGTGAGGGCTGGTTAGCCATTCCTCCCCCTTTCCATGCTCTTATGGTTCCTGCTCCAAACATTCTATCTCCCACTTCCATACATTCGCACTGCCTGTGTCCCATGCTTGGCAGGCTCTCCTTCCTCACCTCCACCTCAAGGCTCAGGTCAAGGGCCACCTCTTTCAAGAAGCCTTTCCTTATTTCTCCTCACTCACAACCTTGACTAACTTTGGAAATGTTATACAGTCACTGCTCTGAGAACGTGCTTCCTCATCTGTAAAATATTGGTCACAGGATAGAGGATTGAAATGAATTCTAAGGTCACTTCTAGTTTTACATCTGAGGAGCTAAAAGGGTACTTGTCTGTTTCTGGACTCAGTTTCCCTATATGTAAAAAGGAGTTAGATAAGATGCCCCCTAATAAGCCAGAAGTGCCAGGCTCTATGAAAGCAGTAACTAAGCAAGTGCCATGAGTTTACCAGCCGCTGGTCTCAGCTCCCTGGGCTCTGCAACTCACCTAGCTCTTCTGGCTTCACTTGCATGACCACAGACTAGAAACAGCCCAGGTAAATTCCTCCAGCCTCTCTAGGCTTTGGGATCTCCTCCTCACTGGGCCCCACATAATCAAGGAGGTCTGGGTTCAAGTCCTATCTCTGACACATGGGCTGTGTGACTGTGGACAAATCGCTTATGCTCTCAGTTCCCCCAGCACTTCTCTGAGATGTCCTAACATGTCACTTCTCTGCTCCAGAAACTTCAGTGGCTCCTATTGCCTCTCAAAACACAAACTCCTTTGTTAGACACATAAAGGCATTCTCCATCTGTTCCCATCCATTTTTCCAGGATAATTATCCATTACTCCTATTCACACATTCTATGTTCCAGCTAAACTGGCATACTTGGTATTTCCTGTACTCAACATTTCCTGTCCCACTTCCATGCTTTGGCACAGGCTGGCTGTCTCCCATGCCTGGAATGCTCACTCCTCCCCTTGAGACCCTCAGGGCTCGGCTCAGGTCCTACTTCCTCCAAGAGAATTTTCCCAATCTCCTCAGCTCTTAACGCTCCCCTAAAATTATTTTTTAATTGTATATTATTTATCTGTGTATATGCTTCCCCCCCAAGTACAAATTTTGCCTCTGTATCACCGGGCACAGTGCCTGGCCCTAGGAGCTACTTAATTAAAGCCTGTTGAGTCAAATTGAGTAAGTTACAGACAAGTTGACGCTTTGCTTTGGTGGAAGGAATTTGCGCACTGAGAATTCCTTACACTGATGAAATCATAGGTTTGGGCCAAAAGGAAATACCTCCAGGCTAGAAATCCTGCAATCCTAACCTGCTATTCTGGGATCCCCCATGGTCTCCAGCCCTTATCTTTGGGCGTCTAGCCAAGCAACCAGACAAAAACTCAGAGCTCCCCAATGAACCCACCTGGGAGAGTTGCAACTTCACAAATGTCCTCTTCAGAAAAACCAGGCCATTTTTCCACCTGCTTCCCAGGACCCAGTCAGTTCATTAGCAAAGAACAGCTTTGATGGAGCACCTATTCCCCAGTCTAAGAAGCTTCCTGTGAATGTCTTCCCTTAGCCATCCATTCTGGGAGGGCCTATCCCCACCATGGGGCAGGGAAAAGAGCCCCAGCTTTAGCCTTCTCGGTAGGAACAGGGACAGGAAAACTGCCTAGAATTATGCTCTTAAAAATGAAATAAGTGACTGCGCTAAGGCCAGGCCTTCCTCTGCCTGAAGCAGTAAAAGGAGAGTTGTGACAGTTCTTGCTGCCTCACTGCTCAGCAGAGAATTTGTGGCCAAGGCTGTCACCAAGAAACGGTGCCTGGCTGACCCCTGGCTCTAATCCCTTGGAACCTGCGCCTGCTCCCATGGGGTCCTTGGCCTCCCCTTTCTGGCTCAGCTCCCAGGCGCCAAGCCCCTTGCTATCAGGCCTATGCAGGCAGCACAGCAAGCGGGTTCTGAGAAGAGCCATGATTCCCCACCAGCCAGGCCTGCTTCAGCAAGAAAGTAGCAGGCCAGAACCAGATTTCATTTGGGGACGAGGTTACAAGAAAGATAGATCAGGAAACTGCTGCCAGTATGGTTTACCTTGGACGTTAGCACAACTTTTTTCAAAGTTTCTCATACTATTTCTATCATTTTTCTTTTGAAAAAATGTCTCTTCAACGTTCTTCATTTTTTCTTTACGGATCCCCACCTCTCACGGATCCCTCCTTTACAACAAAGCGCAGTCAAATAAAAGTCAATCCAAACATTGGCCAGGAGCGCAAACACATGCCTCATTCCACACCTAGAGTCCACTACCTGTCTGCCATGAGGCAGAAGCCATACTTCCCCGTCAGTCTTCTGAATTCAGGATTGTACACTGCATTGAGCAGAATTCCAGCATCTTTAGATGTTTTCCCTGACATCATTGGAGTCCAAGAAGATAAAATGTAATAAACTTAAATATGAAATATTTCACTTGGGTTCAAAAAAATCAACTTCATCAGTACTGGGTAGGGATCATCCAGGGATAATAAAAGTTCTCATTGAAGTCTTCAAGCAAAGGCTCTATGACCTTTAATCAGGGATGTAACTAGAGGTGCGCTAGTTCAAACATGGACTGGTCTCTGAGGTCCCTTCAAACTTTGAGATTCTGTGAGTTGAGGCCTGGGAATGGAGGTCTTTGGCTTCCAATCCCAATTCTGCTTCTATTTAACAGTTCTAATTCAAGGAACAAACCATCTGATGGCCCTGACTTTGTAAGCTCCCTGTGATTTTGGAGTAATCATCTGGAAAGGGCTGCAAAGAGAGGAGAAAGGGATGTAGAGAAGGTAGCTCACGCTAGAGTTAAGAATGTTCTCGAGTATGCCTCATATACATGGGGCAGGAGAGGTCTTGGGATGGCTGCTAGGCACTACTGCCTCCTTCCCTCCTCCACAGGGTCCCTCCTTTAAAAAAAATCCAATTTTTGTTGATGCTTTTTATTTTGGCATCAGAGTTATTTCTGCATACACTACTCTACACTCCCCTCCCACACACACACGTACGAGCCTTGCCTAGTCACAAAGAAAAAGAGTTCTACAAAATCAAACAGCAAAGGGTATGCAACAATCTATACTCATGCCCATCCAAGGACAGGGAGGAAGGATGTTTTCTTCATCTCTTCTCTAGGTCCAAGATTTTTCATTATAATCACACAATGTCTAGCTTCGCTATTGTGGTCTGTTAGTGTTCTTTACATCTTTGTGGCCATTGCTTGTATGGTTCTCCTGGTTCTACTCCCTTCACTGTACATCAATTCATACAAGTCATCTCATACCTAGACTACTGCAATAGCTTCTGCGTCATCCTGCCTCAAGTCTCTCCCCACTCCAATCCATCCTCCATTCAGCCACTAAAGTGAGTCCGGTCTGATCATGTCTCCCCCAACTCAACAAACTCCAGAGCTTTCCTATTGCCTCCAGGAGCAAATTTTTTTTTTTTAGATTTCTGTACCCCATTTCCTTTATTTCTTATTTCCCAGTTGCATGTGAAAACATTTTTTTAGACATGTGTTTTTAAAACTTTGGGTTCCAAATTTTCTCCCTTCCTCCCTCCCCACCCACCCTCATTGAAAAGGCAAGCAACTCAATATACATGTGCAGTTATGCAAAACACTTCCATAGTAGACATGCTATGAAAAACTAACTCTATTTCCCTTAATCCTATCCTGCCCCCCCCATTTATTCTATTCTTGCTTTTGAACCTGTACCTCCTCAGAAGTATTTGCTTCTGATTACTCCCTTTCCCACTCTGCCCTCCTCTCTATCATCCCCCTACTCTCTTGTCCCCTTCCCCCCCTATTTTCCTGTAGGGCAAGACAGATTTCGATACCCTGTTGAGCGTGTATGTTATTCCCTCCTTAAGTCAAATCCTATGAGAATAAGATTCACTCATTCCCTCTCACCTTCCCCCATTTCCCCTCCACTGTAAGAGCCTTTTGTTTTATTTTGTTTTGGTGAGATAATTTACCCTGTTCTACCTCTCCCTTTCTCCTTCACCTAGTATAATCCATCTCTCACCCCTTAATTTTATTCTAGGAGCAAATTTTTTAAAATGCTCTGGCATACAAAACCTTTCATAACCTAGCCTCCACCTATCTTTCCAGTCTTCTTATACCTCACTTCCTTACATATACTTTTCAATCCAGTGCCACCAGCCTCCTGGCTGTTCCACAAACAAGACCCTCCATCTCTGAGCTCTGGGCATTCTTCCTGGCTGCCCCCCATGCCTGGAATGCTCTCCTTCTTCCACTCTGACTACTGAACTCCCTGGTTTCCTTTAAGTCCCAAATAAAATCCCACCTCCTATAGGAAGCCTTCCCCAAGCCCTCTTAATTCCAGTGCCTTCCCCCTGTTAATTATTTGCCATTGATCCTATATATAGCTTGCTCTGTATACATTTGTTTGCATGTTGTCTCCTCCATTAGATTGTAAGCTCCTTGAGGACAGGGACTGTCTTTTACTTCTTTTTGTATCCTTAGTGCTTAGCGCACACAGTAGGAGCTTAATAAATGTTTATGGATTGAAGTCTTTCCACATTTCTCTGAATTTCTCATATTCATTGTTTTTTATAGCATAATATTTCATTACATTCATACACCAGTTTGTTCAGAATTCCCCAATAATTGGGTACTCATTTTTTACAAATTTTTTGCTACCATATAAAGCCATACTACCTTTTCTCCTTTTTTCCTTTGAATCTATCCTAGTGACTTACTGGAGCTCAACTTCCCCAAAAGATGCATAGTGGGGCAATCCCAACACCCTCAACCCTATCTTACTCTATGCCTTAAGTCCCCAGTGTGTCCAGTAATCATTCTTCTTTATGGAATCTAATTGTTGCCCTGTTCCTCCTCCCTGTTCTTCATCCCCAAGAGTCCTTGCTCCACTTTCCAGGGAGGGAGGGGTTTCTAAGGTCTCCCAGGAACCATATATCAGAAGTCATGGAGTAAGGACAGGTAAGAGAAGGGAGTGCTCAGACTTCTCAGGAAGACTCGGTATCCAACATCACTCAATCATTTGTCTGAATAGCACTCAGATTCATGCTGGTGGGACATAGGTTAAGCAGGCATATACTTTCTGATCATTAAGGCTGTTGATCCACATGCCTACCTTGCATTTAGCTTCAGACTTGGGCCCTGTGTCACTTCCACAATTTTGGCCCTGCATAACCTGAACACAGAGGGACCATGGTGTACAGTGTACAGCTCAGGCAGTAGCTACATCCTCCATGTGGCTGCTAAAGTGATTTTCCTTAAGTACAACTCTGACCACATGACTTCCCTATTCAGCCAACTCCAGTGCCTCCCTATTGCCTCTAGGAGAAAATATCAACTTTTGTTTAGCTTTTAAAGCCCCATCCCTCTTCCCTTTACTTCTCCTGCACTCTGCAATCCAGCCAAAGCAGCCTTTTCTCCATTCCTCACTCACAGCACTCCATCTCCCATCTCCTTATCTTAGCACTGTCTTCTGTGCCTGAAATGCACACCCTCCCTATCTCAGCCTCACAGAGGCCCCATTTTCCCTTAAGATACAACTCAGGCCCCATATTCTGCATAAAGCCTTGCCTTTGTATCTCTAGTGTCTAATACAGTGACTAACACCTACTAGATACTTAATAAATACATGTTTATTGGCTCTACAATCCATGGCTCAATTCTCTTCCCTTCCCATGAGTATTCTGAGTGGACACCAAGCCTAAAATGAAGATTTCTGAGCCATGTGGTCCTTTCCAGGGCTGGGGACATCTTTTTTATCCAAGTTGTTATGATGGTACAACCCAACTGTGTAGGTAGTTTCAGAGAAGCTTGTGCCCCCAATCCCAGGTGGTACGGCAGTCTGATGCCTGGAAATGCCAAGCCCTTTCTTACTAGGCATTTCATTCAACTCTTTCTTGGTACAGATGAGGAAACTGAGGCCCAGAGAGAGGAAGGGAATGGTGAATGATTACACAGATAGTTAGTGGAGACCAGAAGCTAGTTTGTTTCATTTTGTTTTTAATTCCCAGGCTTCTCAAAAACATCCACCCAATAAGTACTACAATGTGTTCCGGATCTGAGTGTCACAGTCCTTTTTTCCTTAGAACTGATAAGGAGCCCCTGGCTTGAAAGTAAGAGCACCCACAACAAAACTGAACTTGCACAGGGTTAACTCGGAGATAGGCTGGCATTCGCCTCTGCCTGTGTCTGTTGCTGGGGCGGGGGGGCACAGCCCAAGAAATCATTACCAGCTGCCGCTTTCATGGCCAAGATCCTCGCTGAACACCTAATACAGTGGGGGTTTGGGAAGGCACCTGCCGTATGGTGCTGACTGCCACATTAGCGGCCTGTATTTACTGAGGGGTAAACAGTAAGATGCCCATGAGGGCCTGGCAGAGTCAATCCATAGCAACATGGGACAGTGACCAGTCTGGCAGCTCTGTGGCGAAATCCAGCATTGTCTCAAAAGCTCGTCCTTCGAGCAGAGGTAGGCATTTTCATCTTCTCCATGACAAACTGTGAAATTAGGCTGGAGAAGGTCGGGCAGGTGCTGAAGGCACTTGTGGGAATGAGCTCTGCCCACCATACATGCTTCCTCCAACAAGACGGCTCCCAGAAACCAAAGCAGGAAGACTGTTCTGAGGGTGGACAGATTGAGCTAAGGGTTCTGGCTGGGGACAGAGTAGCCTGTAGAGGCTGGCCCCTGCTAGCCTGACCTCCAGCCTGCTGCTTGGCATAGGTTAAGATATCAATAAACCATTGATCAATCAACTAGCATTTATTAAGCACCTACTAGGTGCTGGGCATTGTGTTAGGCACTGGGGACACAAGTACAAAGAATTAAATAATCCTTATTTTCAAGGTGAGACTATAACTACAAGTAACAGACATATAGGTATATACACATGTATCATAAATACAAAAAGAATAAATACAAATATAAACAAAGAAGTTAAATACAATGTAGTTTGGGAGGGAAAAGGGTACTAGCAAGTAGGGGGATCAGGAAAGGCTTAATGTAGAAGAGGGGGCCTAAGCTGTATCTTAAGGGAAAACAGGGCCTGTATGAGGTCGAGATAGGGAGGGTGTGCATTTCAGACATAGAGGACGGTCAGCGCTAAGGCAAGGAGATGAGAGACAGAGTGTTGTGAGAAAGAGAGAAAAGGCTGCTTTGGCTGGATTGCAGAGTGCAAGAGGAGAAGTAAAGTTCAACGAGGCTGGGAAGGGGGGTACGGCTTTAAAAGCTAAACAGAGAAGTTGATATTTTCTCCTAGAGGCAATAGGAAGCCAATGGAATTGGTTGAATAGGAGAGTCATATGCTCAAATTTTCATTTAAGGAAAAACACTGGCAGCAGTGTATAAGACAGACTGGAGTGGGGAGAGACTTGAGGAAGGAAGACCAATTAGGAGGTTGTCTCAATAACCTAGGTGAGAGGTGATGAGGGACCAAAGGAAGGTGATAGCTGTGTGAGCCGAGCAAAGTGGTCAGATGTGACAGACGTTGTAAAGGTCGAAGTAGACAGATGTGGCAATGACTGGAGAGGTGAGGTGAGGGTGAACAAGGAGTCCAGGATAATTCTTAGGTTACAAACCCGAGATACTGGAAAAATGATGGTGCCTTTGGCAGAAATAAGAAAGTTTGGAAGAGGGAGTGAGTTTTCGGAGAAAGATAACGAGTTCAGTTTTTGACACCTTGAGTTTGAAATGTTTCTGGGACATCCAGTTTGAAAAATCTTACAGGCAATTAGAGATCATCATGGGAGCTGGTGAGGATGCCGAGAAAGAGAGAGTAGAGGGAGAAAACAAGAAGGTCTAGGACAGAATCTTGGAGGACACCCACACTTTGAGGGCAAGATGTGGCTAATAGCCCAGAAAAGGACACTGAGAAGTAATCGAGCAGGTAGTAGGAGAACCAGTAGATAATAGCTTCAGAAAACCCAGAGAGGACAGGGTTGGTCAACAGAGAGGTTGAAAAGGATGCAAATCAAGAAAAGGCCATTAGATCTGGCAGTTAAGAGATCATTGGTAACTTGAGAGAGTGGTTTCAGTCGAGTGATGAAATCAGAAGCCAAATTGCAAAGAGTTGTGGACCAAGTGAGAGAAGAGAAAGTAGAGGCAGTGAGCATAAACAGCTTTTTCCTAGTTGGATGGAGAAAAGGAAGAGAGATATTGGATGATAACTTCGGAAAATGGTAGAGCTTGTTGTTGTTGTTTTAAGGATGGGGAGGTGGGCATATTTGAAGGCAGTAAGGAAGGAACCAGTTGATAAGAAGTTGGAGATTTGAGGGAAGGGGATGATTGAAAAGTGAATGGTGCTGGAGAAGACATTCAGCCCAACAAATAACTAAAAAAAAATTCCCCTCATAACATACCTTACAAATGGGTTGACTTTGCTTAAATACCTCCAATGAGAAGAAACTCATTACTTCTACAGACAGCATCCCATTTCATTTTTGGAAAGCTCTAATTGGGAAGAAGCTTTGTTGTTGTTTTTCCTGACATCAAGACTCAATTTCCCTCTCTACAATTTCTTCCCATCCTTTGGTCCTTCCCTCTGGTGCCAAGCAGACCAAAGCTAATCCTCCACCTACATGACAGCCCTTCAAATATATAAAGGCAGCTGTCAGGTTCCCCCTTAGGGTCCTCTTTTCCAGGCTAAAAATCTTCAACTTCTTCAACCAATTCCCATATGATTTGAACTCAAAGCCATTTACCACCCTAGTTGTTATCCTCTGGACCCTCTCCAGCTTACAATGTCCTTCCTAAAAGAAGGGACCCAAAACTGAAAACAGTGCTCTAGAATTCAGGGCTTCTTAAACTTTTCCACTCACAACTCCTTCAGCACCTCTTAAACTGTGGGTCACGACCCCACACGGGGTCGTGACCCACAATTTTAGCTGCTGAGGTCTGAAGGGGTTTGAATGGAACTTCTTCCTCCCCTCCCTTTCAGATGGAAAGGGACCACTGGTCATCAGGGCTTCAGTCCATAAGGGAGTGTCCTGGCCAGGTGTGTTCATCTGCCTTTTGGGACCTGTCCAGAGTATGTTTCTAGATCCTCTTGGAGATGCTCAGTGACCTAGCTTGAATTTCTACACGAGATAGGAATCAATGCTCTATGAAAACAATACTTCCTTTCCTCCCTTTTTTCTTTCTTTTCCCTTAGAAGCCAGTGAAATCCATCTGGCTCCAAAATTTGGGAGGTTAGCTCTTCTAACCCCACTTTCCAGATGAATCCCAGCATTGGTCTCTCAAAGTTGAAAGGAACCTCCAAGGTCATCTATTCATCTCAAGGTCATTTCTCAGCAGGAAATGAAGGGCAGCTTTATCAATGATTTGATTTTTAAAAGGTTTTATTCTTGAAAAGTGTTCCTGCTTAAAAAGAAAAAGAACAATCACATGCATGACTTAAGAACCAGAGAAATTCTCAGGAAGTCTGAGCATGAAGGGTATTTCTTGTCATATGAAGACATTGTTTATGCATGAATTCAGCTTTGAGCCACATGCTAATTAATGTGTGTCATTCTGTCCTTCAGTCAAATAGTTCCACTGTTCACTGACTCCATTGTTTCGTTTATGTTCTCCAAAAGTGTTTCTGAACTCGTGAGTTTCATCTAGGTCTCATCCTGGAAGCCCTTTTTTGCTGTCGTTCATCTCATCTTGCAATTTCAAATTTTTTTTTGTTCATCTCTTTTGTTTCCTTTCATTCTTTTGGTGCTGTCATGATAAACCAATAATCATATCTGGAGGAAATCCTGCCTTTGTTGTTGATGCTATTGTTAATGTTGGTTCAGTTGTGAACCAATGTTCAGATGTGTTTTGTTAACTCTTTTTAGGCCAAAATATTTGTTTGACACACTGAATTTCTCCTTTGCTGCTGGATTTGGAGTTAGAAGAGACCTGGGTTAAGATCTGGGTCTGGTACATCCTAGTTATATAACCCAGAGTAAGCCACTCAAACTTCCTGAGCCTCAGTTTCTTTATCTATAAGTTGGGAACAATAATTTTCACTAGTCCAAAGAGAAGCTGCAAGGGGAGGGCACCACATTGATGGGAGCTGCTGCCAATCTTCCTCATTTTTGTGAGTGATTTCAAGCTTTGCTTTGGAAAATTTCTGGTAGTTTTATTTCCTTCTGGTATTTGCTTCTATAGCTGTTTTTTGAGGGGGATTTGGAAGAGTTTGACTTCTTGGTGACCTCTCCCTGTGTCAATAAGAGGGAGCATAACCCAGTGGGAAAAAACGTTCCAGACCTGGAGTTCAACACCCTGAGATCATTTCCTGGCTCTGCTACTGACTAATTACCTGTGAGACCTTGGCCAAGACACTTCAATCAACATAACAGAATGAATTAAAACCCAAGCATGTTCGAGTCACTTGTGAATTCTTCCTTCATCTGCTCAACTTTGCTTTCTGCACAACTGAGACCTAGAGAGACAAAGTGGCACATGGTCGCACAAAGGCAGAGCCAGAATGTGAACCCTGGGTCCCTGACTGCCTCTGCCCACCCTCAGCAGTGGAGCCTCGACACCTGGCCAGGTCTCCACTCTTCTCCCAGGGTAGCCTAATGGGGCTTTTGCAAGGCCTACTCCTGGAAGAGAAGTCACGGTTCTACAAGGGGTGGGTGGGGAGGGGGAAGCATAAAGTTAGAGGCCGTTTCCCTAAGAGGAAATATCATTTCTCCACCTCCCTCCCTGCCATGCTAATATTCTCCCACAAGTCACTAATTTTCATCATCCTGCCATAGCAGCAGCAATGGTAAGTCTCAGATGATTGCCACCATCCTGGGGCTGGTGCCCACGCCCAGCAGGGCCGCCAAGTCCTATTTCTGCTATCATACCCTGACCTAACCCACACAGAGACACACTAGGTGGGGGAGGGGAGGTATAGGGAGGGCTTGGCCCAGCTGCCACAACAACATGCTAACAGAGCAGAGAGTGGGGGCCAGCAATAGAAGAAGGAGCAAAGTGGTATGCCACTGGGAGAGAAAGATTGAATGAGCCCATATGCAAGAGGATGGAGGAAGGATTTATGAGTGCGGCTGTAATGAAAGCCAGTTATCCATGACCATCTTAAATCTTGTCAGCCCAGGGATAGGCGAGGCCATCTCTGATTTACAGATTGGAAGATTTAACGCCAGTGTTCCAGAGTGTAATCCTGAAATGAGATTCCCCCGTGGAGGCTCCCACTGAAAGCTCTCTCGCAGTGGAATTAACTGCTCATTACACGCAAACTAGGGCCTCCTCAGCTGATTGAGAGAGGCCAGCTCCCACTCTACCCAGGAAGTCCCTATGGGAAGCCATGAAGTTGGCCACCAGCCAAAGACTTCAATGCCACCTTCCACAGTATCCCACAGCACCCCCCCCCAAGATGGACAGTACTTCAGAAAGCATATAGTTGAGGTCAACAGAAGGGAAACTGAGGCCAAAGCAGCATTGAACAGCTAGGAGGCATTGAGGAGTACATGCAGTGGGCAGAGCTCTACCACTGGGCAAACAAGGTACCAAGATGAAGAGTCCCTCCCCCTTACACCATCCCCCCCATACTCCTTCCCTGGAATACTATTTCAGGAAGCCTATACCATTATTTGCTCTCCTCCCATCTCCCTCTTTCCCTGCTTACAGTTCTGGAACCATGAACTGTGATCAAATCAACTCTGTCATTGTTCCTGGATGGAATGTGTCAGTCTATTACCCCATAACCCCACTCACCATTCCTTGTACTTTCCGGACCATAGTGCTCCTCCTTGGCCAGCACTCTCCTATGTGTATTGTTTCCACTATGAGAATGTAAGCTCCTTGAAGGGCATGCAATGCCTTGGCTTCTGTATTTGCATCCTTGGTAGCTAGTACTTAATAAATGTTTCATTCATTCATTCATTCATTCATTCATTCATTCATTCATTCATTCATAGAAGGCAGTTGCCAAGTACTTTATTCCCATTTGCCCTGGAGAATACAGGGGTATGAGACTAAAAATTTTACCAAGAGGAGCTCCAGCACCACTCATACCCCTTCTCCTCACATCTGGGGTAGGTAGTATCACCTCCTCACACACATCTATGGCTAGCATTGGAACACCTACAGCTGCAAGGTCCTGTGTTTGCTGCGATGAGGGAGGAATTAGCATAGAAGCACCTTAAGGCAATGACTATTTCATTTCTCTGGGGCTTCATTCAGGGCCTGACATAAGAAACGCTTGTTAACTAAACTAAGATGGAGAAAGCACGGCTCCTCCCTCGGTGCTGGGGGGAGGGAGGGTTATAGTCTGGTTACCATGACCAAAAAACTGCATCACCCAGTAATGCATCAGCTCTCCATACTTACTTTGATGGTTCATGCACAGCAGAAAGAATCCATTGCTGGATTTGTACTCAAAGCCTTTGCAGCTGGGTAGAATTTTCCAGGGTTTTCACTCTGCTAAAATAGCCTTCAAGAACCCTGAGTGACCTCTACATTGCAATGAGGCATCAGAGAAAGACTTCAGTGGACGGGAAAAAAAACCTGTGGTGTCACGGGAAAGGCATGGGATTTGGAAGTCAAAGAGCTGGCTTTGCAACCTAATTCTGTCACTCACTGGCTACGTGACCTTGGCCAAGTCATTTTCCTTCTCTGTGTCTCAGGTTCCTCACCCATTAAATGAACATCAGATGAGCTAATTTCCAAAGTTACTTTTGGCTCTAAATCCCATGATTAATACCTCAGTTCCTATGTACACATGGAGAAAGTCCCAAATCAGGAGTGGGACAGACAAAGAGAACTGGTGTGCTCAGGAAGGCTTTCAAGGTCAGAGATTTAAGGTTAGAAGAAAATTTAGAGGCCAGCCAGTCCAACCCTCTCATTTTACAGATGAAGAAACTGAGGCCCAGAGAGAGAAAACTGTGACCCAAGGTCACACAAGGAGTAAATAGCAAAAGTAGGATTCAAATCCAGGTCCTCTAACTACATTCTGCACATTGCATCATGCCGCCTCTCAGGTGGAACCTGAATTGGGCCTACAAGTGGCGGATGGGCAGGAGGTGGCGAGGCAGAAGAAAGAAGAGGATATTCCAGGTTCTGGGGAAACCTGCAGGAACCAAGACAGGACTGTAGAAGCAATATTGTCAAGGTCAAGGTCATAGAAGCAGAGGGCACAAAAGATGAGCTGGTGCTGAGCTATAGGATTGAGCAGCAAAGATAGCCCCGATGTGATGGAGCCTGCTTGCCTTGGCCCCACAACCCTAAGAGAACATGACAAGTCCTTTGCCTTCCTGGAGGTTTAGGCCTAGGAGGAAAGGGTACAAGACCATGGAAACCCTAGTTGAGCCATTGCTCTTTGACAAATAGCCTGGGAGAGGGAACATAATCACCTCATATTCATTTGGGGGTAGTGGGGCTCAGGGAACCCCACTCCTGCCATTCCCAACCCCCTGTCCAGACTGGCTGCTCTCTGCCATTGGCCATCTGTCCATTTGGGGGCAGTAGTGGGAAGCTGGGCCTTGAAAGATTTCCAGAGAAATGCCCAGGTCTCAGTTGCCCAGCTTTATTCTCTGTTAGCATGTTTCATTAGTCCCTAATGAACTCAAATAAAGTTCCCCCCACACAATCTAGCCCAATTGAAAGGCATATTTCCAGAGGCAGCAAGCATACACCCCCACCCTGGCTGGCCTCCAGCTTCACCCAGACTGAAGGCTGATGCTGCACACTAAATATTGTCTTTCCTCCCCTCTAGCTGACGAGCCCATGTAACTCGGGCAGAACAATCAGAGTTCGTCATCTGTAGACAACAGTGGAGAATTCCAGCTAATAATCCTCATAAAAACGGGCTATTTAAAGGGAAATAATTACCAGTCCCACACGGCCTCAGGCAGCAATGACTGCGGGTGGCAATGGGGGAAGCCCCGGTACCCACCAGGCACATCACAGAGAAAAGCAAGCTGTGGATGGTCCAGCAGGAAGGCAAGTAGACCACAGGCATCTTTAGGTGGAATTCCCCCCACTGAGGGGCCTGAGGAAGTAAGGCCTTGCAGGTGGGGAGAAAGTATGTATGTTCCCTCTGGTCCCATCTTGGCGTGCTGGGAAGGTAGCCCATGGCTCAAGCTGCATACGGGCATGGTGGCCTGGTCTGGCCAGGGGCAGTCTGCAGCTTAGGGAATGAGGACCTATATGCAAGAAGTAGATTGATTACCAAGATACCAGAGGACCAATGATGGAATATGCTACCCACCTCCTTACAGGTAATAGACTGAGGGTGCAGATTGAGACATATTTTGGGATGTGGCTGTTGTGGGAATTTGTTTTGCTTGACTATGCATATTTGTTGAAATGGTTGTTTTTCAGGAGTTTTTTTAATCAATGGTAAGAAGAAGAGAAAATATTTTGTTAATTTAAGACAAATTTTTTAAAAAGAAGTTGGTTAGTTGTTGTGGCAATTCAATTCAACTAGGGGCAGCTGGGTGGTGCAGTGATTAGAGTGCATAGCCTGACATCAGGAAGACTCATTTCTGAGAGTTCAAATCTGGCCTCAGAAACTTACTAGCTGTATGACCCTGGGCAAATCACTTCACCTTGTTTGCCTCAGTTTCCTCATCTGTCAAATGAGCTAGAGAAGAAAATGACAAATAGCTCCAGTATCTCTGCCAAGAAACCGCCAAATGAAGAGCCGGACACAACTGAAAACAACTGAACAACAACAAAATTGTATGTAAGAGCTCTCTGTCCAGAACTAGGGAGAGAAAGGGCAAAATAAATGAAACAGTCCCTCACCTCAAGGAGCTTATAGCCTGTGGGGGTGGGATTGGGGCTACAACATTTATACAGATGCTCCCATTTTGTACCTGAGAACATAGAGGAATAAGACGAGAGTTTTCCAAGAGGCATTCTGCCACCACTCAGAGTGGAAGCCAGGAGTTCTGGTCAAGACAAGACCCAAATTTGAGGAGTGAGAAAACACTCATGGGAGTGTTATTAGGAAAGGCCTTGTATGACCTGGACTGGAGCCACAGGTTCGAAGAGGTGGGAGTGAAAAAGGGAGGACATGCCATGAGTTGGAGGAAAGCAATGCAAAGGCCCAGAAGTAGGAGATGAAATGCCAAGTTCAGGAACGATTCTTAGGCACATGGGACTAGAACGAAGAATGTGAAAAGGGGGTACCATCAAATAAGCCTTTAAAAGCCAAATTGAGAAGCTTGGATTTTACCCTAGAGGTAATGGGAAGCAAGTGAAGATTCTCATGCAAAGGAATCACATGGGTAGTACAATGGAAAGAGTAACAGATTTGAAGTCAAAGGACCTGAGTTCAAATCTTGCCTGTCATCTGTTACACATGACCTTTCTTCTTCTGCAAAATGAAGAAGTTGGATGACGTATACTCTAAGGCTGTCTTGGGGAGTAAATCTACGCTCCCTCATCGGTGCTGATTTTAGAAGATTATTTGGCATCGAGGTGGAGGGTGGATTGTAGAGGGGAGAGACTAATTTAGAGGCTATTATAATGCCTGGGTAAAAGATGATGATGACTAATCTATGGTGGTGGCTGTGGGTGCAGAGAGAGAAGGATAGAAAAGATAATATGGAGTCAGAACCAACCAGACTTAGCACCTGATTGTCTATGGGGAATGAGAGAGGAAAAAGAGGCAATCATGACTCAGAGGCTGTAAACCTGGGATAAATGGAAGGATCATGGGGCCTGCAACAGAAACAGGAAAGTGGGAGGCAAAGAGTCAGTTTTCAGAACAAATAACAGAGGCAAAAGTGGGGGCAGGGCCAGGAGCAGAGTCCAAGTTCTAGAAGTACAAATTGCCAATGAGGAGAACACATGATCTATGGGGGGAGGGGGGAAGAGAGGAGTAATAATTCAAGACACAAAGTGGTCTGGACAGGTATGAGCTTATTCATAGAGCTACGTATCCAATGTGATTCAGTGTAGTGATTGGAAACAGTAATTCAGGGCTAATCCCAGCACCCTCCTTGTAATCGACCATGAAACATTTAATAAGTTCTTAGCGTGTGCCAGCCACTACACTAAGCACTGGAGATAGAAAAATTCAAAGCCTCCATCTGCCTTCAAGAAGTTTGTGTTCTAATGAAGGAAAGTGCTTCTCTTCTTCTTATCATTGATAAAAAAAAAACTGAAAAAAAACCATTTCAACAAATATGCATAGCCAAGTGAAACAAATTCCCACACTTACCTTCTCAACACACTAGGTCTTTGTTACGGAAAGAGCTGAAAAATATTTATGTATATTTTTGATTCCCATTCAGTAGTCACAAAAATGTTTATCTTATCTAACTTTTCTAAAATTCTATTCAGATTTTTAACTTAGTTCTTGTTCCTTCTAAGTCTGAAAGGGGCACAATAAGATCCCTAATAAGTGTTTTGTTATATATTTCTCCCTATAGTTCAATTAGCTTTTCCTTTAGGTATTTAGATGCTGCGCCATTTGGCAGATAAAATTATTGATATTATTTCATTGTCTAAAAGCACAACAGTTTTCCTGATTATCTTTTTTTTTTAACCGTGTTTATTTTTACTGTTGCCTTGTCTGAGGTCATGACTGCCACCTATGATTTTTTTAAAAATTCACCTGAGGCATAATAGAGTCTATTATAGTCCTTCATCTTAACTTTATATCAATCTTTAAATTTCAAGTGTGTTTCTTGTAAACAACATATTGCTGGATTCTGCTTTCTAATCCATCCTGTCACCCTCCTCCATTTTATGGGTAAATTTACCCCACTCACATTTCAGTTAGGTTGTTAGTTGTGGGTTTTTTCTTCCATCATATTCTATTATAATATTTCCTCTTTCTGTTCCCTCCTCCTTTTTGCAAGGAAAAATGTGATAAAAGGAAAAAATTGAAATGAACACCAATTATCAATAACTGAAGTGGATTGTTCCTACTCCTTTGTGCTGCCTGTCTTCACCCTGCATAGACCTAAATTGTAAGGCCTTATCCTTTCTTTCAATCCTTTTAAACCCTTCCCCTCCCCATCCATCCTCTTTAAGTTGAAGTTTTGTTTATGACAATTCCCTCTCTACCACTACTCTCCCTCCTAAATCATCTCTTCAAAGATTTCCTTTCCTTTCTACTAGTTGCTGCTAAGTCATGTGTGATCCTAACCTGTTCCTTGGTACCCAACTTCTTATTTCTTAGCCGCTTGTAGTTTTTTTTTCTTTGATCTGAAAACTGGTTTTTGGTAATGACATTAATAGGTGTATTCAACTTGGAGTTGATTTTAAAAGGTAACTGGTAGGTTCTATCTTCACTTGTCCTGGGGGAACCTTATAACATATCTGACAATTGCTCATCCAGCCTGTGATTAAACACCTCCAACAAGGGGAACCCATTACCTTCCTGAGGAAGCCCATTCCACACCTGTTTGACTTAAACTGCTAGGTAGATTTTTCTTATATCAACCTAACTTTACTTCTTTGCAATTTCTGCCCAAGTCTACTCATTCTGCCCTATGGGACCAAGTATGATAAGTCTCATTTATCTCCCACAAACATTGGAAGAGAAGTCTTGTGTCTCCCCTGAGTGTTCCCTTCTCTAGGCTAAATACATTCAATTCCTCCAGCTAATCCCCATATGCCATGGGCTCAAGGCCCATCATCAGCCTGGTTGACCTCCTTTGGACTCTTTCCAGCTCCTCAATGCCCTTCCTAAAATGTGGCACCCAGGATCAAACACAATGTGCCCCTAATGTGTTCTCATCTCATCTGGAAAATGAGGACATTTCAATAGGTGGATTCAAGGGTCTTTTCCAGCCCTCCTATGATATTATGACTAAAACAGAGTACAGGGTACAGTAATGTGAAAATCAAATACAGTAATATGTGTAAAACACTTTGAAAAATTTAAAGCATCCTATGAATGTTCGCTACTGTTAGCATCACTTCCTTATTCCTGGAAGCTCTACCTCTCAGAATGCAGCCCCACATTGCATTAGTCTTTTTGGCTGCAATTTCACTGTTGATTCATAGTGAGGTTCCATCCTCTGGTTAATACACAAAAACCCAGGTCATTTCCAGACAAATTTCTCCCTATAGAATGACACTCTCATCTCATACTTGTGAAGTTGATTTTTTGAGCTCAAGGGTAAGATTTTACATTTATCTCTGGATTGGATTTTAATAGATTCAAATATTCTAGCCTACTAAGACCTTTTGGGATTGCTACTCTGTCACTCAAGGCATTAATCATCCTTCTGACCTTTACATCATTCTGGAAACTAGGAAACTAGCATGCCATCTATTCTTTTATGCAACTCACAGGTGAAAATGTTAAATAACGCAGAGCCAGACACGGATCCCTGAGGCATGCCACTGAAGACATCCTGCCAAGCTGATGTTGAACCATTAATTAACCATTACTCTCTGAGTCTATCCATTCAACTAGTTCTGAGTCTCTTCTCCTTCCTCCCAAGAGTGAGAGCTGGCCTCAGAGCCAGGAAGAATTGGGTTGAATCCTGCCTCTGACATATGAGACTGTGTGACCCTAGACAAGTCATTTAACATCTTAGTGCTCTGGGCAATTCTCTAAGGCAAGGGTCCTTGGACCAAGTTTCATCAACTTGTTTTTAAAAATAAAGCGATAACTATATTTCAACATAATTGGTTTCCCTCCTTATAGATAATATCATTTCCTTCTTAAATGGTCTGCATTTTATTTTATGCATCTAAAAACATGAGTCCAAGAAGGGCTTCTACAGACTGCCAAAGAAGCCCAGAACCCAAAAAAGGGACAAGAACCCCTGGACTATGAAAAGAAATTGCATGTGTAGAGGACATTTCTTTATTCTGGGGTTCCCTATATCAATGAAATCACAGGTCACATCTCCATTCCCATCTTTCCATCTTGTCTACAAGAATAGCATGAGAGACTTGGTCAAATGCTTTGCTAAAATCTTGGCAAACTCTCTACATAAAGCATTCCCCTGATTTAGTATCCCCACCCTTGCCAATCCTACAATTCCATCAAGCCACCCTCTTATATCTTCTCTCCATTTCACAGCCAAACTCCTAGTTATCCATCTCAATGCCTCCACTTCCTTACTACCCCCTACTTCTCAATTCCTTGCAATCAGATTTCTTACCCCCTCACTTAACTTAAACAGCTCTCTTCAAGGTTGCCAAGGAGAGCGACTAGTAAATCCAGTGGCTTTATCTCAGTCCTCTTCCTACTTGGCCTCTCTGGAGTTTTCAACACTGTCAAGTCTCCCCAGATGCTCTCACCCTCCTGAGGTCATTGGTCCTCTTCGAGAATAAAGGATGAACAACAATTATTCTATCCACTGTTCTACCTAGCTCCCTGGGAGGATGGGTGCACAGTAGGCATTCCAAGAAATATCTGTTGGCTTGATATGAGGTGAATAATAAATAAAAAGGAAAAAAAAGAAGTCAGAAACAGAAGATGGAGGCAACGAGGGATTCAATCCAATTCACCAAATATGAAACTAAGCATTGACTTCATGTAAGGCTCTGGGCTAGACACTAGGAATATAAAGGTGAAAGTACAGTCCCCTGTCCTCAGGGAGCTTACAGTCAAATGCAAGGATGTGTCTCATAGGACAGCTGACATATATGGAAGACTTTGAAGGTTCACAAAGAGTTTTATATCCATTATACCCTTTTCAATTCCCCGTAACCCTCTAGGGGAGGTACTGTAGGAGGAAGCTCAAAGAGATTAAGAGATGTGCCCAAGTTTTCACAGCTACTGAGTGCCAGAGGTGGGCCATAAAGTCAAGTTGGCTCTGACTCCAATTCCAATGCTCTTTTCACTTACTCCACCTCTGACACACATACCAATAAGGGTGGCACAATGGGAGAAGTTTGGAGCAGGGATACAAGCAAAGAGTTCCTTCAGTTGGGATGGTGCCAGAGGTATGCTGGAGCCAGCTTGAACCTGCTGGCCAGCCCATTGTTAGATTTTCAGGGTATACATTTCTGCCTCAGAAATCAGCAAACACTGCAAATCAGAACCAAATTTATTGTTTGTTGATTATCTAGGTTTAAAAAGTGTCAATAATGCCGATTAAAGTTCAAACTGTGTCCTACATACATTGCCCCCTCCCCCACCATGGTTGGTAAACGTTTATCCAGCATACCCCAAGGTGCCATAAGAAGGCCTCATGAAAGAGATGGCACCTAAGCTGAGCCTTGCAGGGAGAGGGGCAGAGAGGGGCTCACTTCTATCTGTCTCCCAAGTGGCTAACACATAGTTGGTGCTTAAGAAACGCTCATTAAATTGAATACAGAGGAAACACATGGGGAATCACCTATAAGAATACACTCATAAAATGCTTGAGCTCAGGAACACCGAGTGGTCCATTTTTGGCTGCAACATTGAATTATGTACAGGAAAAAAATTAAGGTAGGTTGGCACCAGAAAACAGAGGGCCTTGAACGACTGGATGAGGAGTCTGTTCTAGTCTAGAGGCAACAAGGAAACAGCAGAAATTCTCAAGTAGGGGCTATTGTGGTCACTCTTGTGCTTTCACAAGATGTCTTTGGCTGACCAGTAAAAGATGGATTAGGGAGGGGAGAGAATATAGACTAAGAAACATTCAGGAGGCAGTTATAATCATTCAGGCAAGGGGAAACAAAGGACAGCAGACCTAGAGAGAAGGGGATGCATATGAGCAGGGTCAATAAGACAGAGTAATATATAATGGATGTGAGAGAGAAGAGTATGACAACTCTATGGGGCTGGAGTCAGTGTGACAGGAGGGGTGGTGGGATCTTCAACAGAAAGAGGTCACTTGGGATGGTAAGGGAAGGGGAAGGGAATAAGCATTTACATAGTGCCTACTATGTGCCAGCTACTGTGCTAAGCACTTTACAAATATTATCCCGTTTGATCCTCACAACTCTGGGAGGTAGGTACTATTATAATCACCATTTTACAGTTGAGGAAAGTGAGGCAAACAAAGGTTAAGTGACTTGCCCAGGGTCATGTAGCTAATAAATGTCTGAAGCCAAATTTGAACTCAGACTTTCTTGATTCCAGGTCTAGTGCTCTATCCACTATACCACCACGTTGCCAAGTTCAGGAGTCAGGTTAAGAGGAAAGCAGAGGAACTCAGTTTGGGCCATGTTCAGTTTGAGATGCCAGTGGGCTATCCAGGTGGAGCTGTCTAGAAAGTAGCTGTGTGTTGATGTGAGACTGGAACTCATGGCAAGAAAAATAAGGGGCTAGAATTCAGAAGTGGGGAACCTGTGACCTTGAGGCCACATGCGGCCCTCTAGGTCCTTGAGTGTGGCCCGTTGACTGAACCCAAACCTCACAGAACAAATCCCCTTAGTAAAAGGATTTGTTCTGTAAAACTTGGACTCAGTCAAAAGACTGAACTCAAGGACCTAGAAGTCACATGTGGCCTCAAGGCCACAGGTTCCCCACCCCTGTGCTAGATGGATGGATAGATAGACATAGGAGTCATCTGCTTAGAGGGGTTAATTTGATCCATATGAGGAGATGATACAGACAGGGGGATGGGGGTGAAGAAGAGAACCGAGAGAGAGGGAAAGGGGGGGGGAGAGAGAGAGGGGGGGGGAAAAAAGAAAGGGGGGGGGAAGAGAGGGGGGAAGAGAGAGAGAGAGAGGGAAAGAGAGAAATGAGAACTTGTGAAGACACCTAGAGGATATAGATAATGATCCAGCAAAGTTGACTAAGAAGGAGCCGGCACACAGGTAGGAGGAGAATCAGGAAAGAGCAGTATTCTAGAAGCCCAAGAAGAGAAAGCATGCAGGAGAAGAGGGTGGTCAACAGTGTCCAAAGTTCCAGAAAAATCATGGAGGATGAGGATGGAGAAGAGGCCCTTGGATTTAGCAAGTAAGAAACTGTTAGTAAACATGGAGAGAGTCATTTCAATAGCTAGATTGTGGAAGGTTTAGGAGCGATTGGGAAGTAAGGCAGAGTGTAGACAACTCTTTTGTGAGATTTAGCACAGAAAGTTGGGGAAGGGTATTGGACAATAGCTTGAGGGGGTAGTAGGGTGATTGGATGTCTCTTAAAGGTCTAAAGGAAAGGGAAAAAATGAGGGCCATAGAAGTGAAGCTGAGAAAAGAAGGGCCTATAGGGCAGTGAGGGAAAGGTTAAAGGAGTTGTTAATAGCCTCCACCCAGAGCCATTGGCCTGTGATGAGGTCAAGTTCAAATGTCTGGTCTCCCTCAGAGATTAGTCTCTGCCAAGTCCTACCCACATCTGATGCCCCTGCCCAGAAAATTCAGCTGTTTTCCGTACCCAGCAGGGGCAGGGAGCTGTCCATAGCTGAAGCTGCTGCAGAAGATAGAGCATTACCCTAAGAAACTTGAGTTGGAAAAGCCTTTGTCTTAGGATCAAAAGACCCCTAAGTTTGGAGCTGGAAAGGATCTTGGGGGTCAACTTGCATGAGTTGAAAACCAACTAGGTACTAGAAATTGAAATCTTGTTTGGATTCTTGCCTGACCTTAGGCCAAATCTATCTATTTCACCCTCAACATCATGGGTTCTTAAGTTGTGCAGTCCATGAACTTAATTTTTTAAAAATATTTTATTTTTTCCAATTATATGTAAAAATAATATAAAAACAATTTTTAACCTTTGGATTTTTTTTTACAATTTTGAATTCCAAGTTTTCCTACCCTCCCTCCTCTCCCCCATCATTGAAAAGGTAAGTAATTTGATAAAGTTTATACATGTACAGTGATGCAAAACATATTTCCATATTAGTAATGTTGTAAAAGAAAACACAGACCAAATGAAAACCCACAAAAAAAGAAGTGAAAAAGTAGTATGCTTCAATCTGCATTCATACTCCATCAGTTCTTTCTTTGGAGGTAAATAGCATTTTTCATATAAGTCCTTCAACATTATCTTAGATCATTGTATTGCTGAGACTAGCTAAGTCATTCAGTTGATCATCATGCAATATTGCTGTTACTGTATACAATGTTCTGGTTCTGCTCACTTCACTTTGCATCAGTTCCTGTAAGTTCTCCCAGGTTTTTCTGAGAGGATCCTGCTTGTTGTTTCTTGGACTTAGAGTATAATAGTATCCCTTCACAATCATATACCACAACTTGTTCAGCCATCCCCCAATTGATAGGCATCCCCTTTATTTCCAATTCTTTGCCACCATAAAAAGAGCTGGTATAAATATTTTTTACACAGAGGCCCTTTTCCTTTTTCTTTGATCTCTTTGGGGTAGAGATGCAGTAATGGCACTGCTAGGTATGCAGTTTTATAGCCATTTGGGCATAGTTCCAAATTGCTCTCCAGAATGGTTGCATCAGTTCACAACTCCACCAACAAAGCATTAGTGTCCCAGTTTTCCCACATCCTCTCCAACATTTCCTTGAACTTGATTTTTAAAAAATATTTTGATAACTACATTTCAACTACAGCTATCTACAACTGACTTCCTTTGTAGTCTGATGTTTTCTTTTATGCATTTAAGAATATAATTCCCAGAAGGGATCCATAGGCACCACCAGACTGACTGGCAAAGGGTTCAGGATATAAAAAGGTGAGGAGCCCTCGGGCCAGATCCTGACACTTCGGCCCTGGCATCATGAAAAGAACACCAAATTGGAGCAGGTAGGTGGTGCAGTAGATAGGCTGCTGGCCTTGAAATCAGGAGGACCCAAGTTCAAATCCAGCCTCAGATACTTACTAGCTGCGTGACCCTGGGCAAGTCACTTAACCCTGATTGCCTCAAAAAAAAAAAAAAAGGAACACTGAATTTAGTCAGAAGATCTAGGTTCAAATCCCAGCTCTGCTACTCATTACCTGCCAGGCCTTGGGGAAGCCACTTAACTTCTCTGGGCCCTCATAGGATCATAAATTTAGATGTCAAAGGAATGTAGCTCCTGAAGGCCATGTAGCTCAACCCCCTCATATAACAGATGAGAAAACTAAAGTTCAGTGGATGTTTTTCCCTGCTACCCCACAGTTTCCTCATCCATAAAATGAGGTGGCTTGAACTGACTGCAAAGGCCCCTGTCAACTCTAAAATCTAAAAACCGTGCTTGAAGATCACATACACATCACTTTCTTCTGTCCTCTCCCCCTTGAAAGCATCACCAAGGGATGTGGTCCTCTCCAGACTGAGCTATGCAGCCAGATCCTTGCCTGCCACACACAGGGATCTTAGCCACAGACCCTCTCAGTCCTGGCCCCAGCTACCCTCATTGTGACTCCGACCAGGGCCACCTGCATTGCCCCCATCCTTAGCAAAATCTGGGGGAGTATCACCAAATGCCATTTCCCCTTGCACAGCAGAATGAGGGTACAAGGTCTTTCTATCCAGATTCTACAGAGAGAAATAAAACATTCTCACCCTGGTAGGCCCTGTTCTCAGACTACCAACCTTCTCCCCAAATTGTATTCCTTCCAGCTCCACCATGCTCCTGTTCTCCCGACTCCCATGAATTTGTTCCACCCACCTAACAAAAGTTCTCTACTCTCTGCTGCCCAGACAAGGCTGCCATGGGATCTGCATTTAGAGGAGGGAGCAGCCAGGAGGAAACAGGGAGGGAGGCAAATAGATCTTTCTCCTTCTTTTTCTTTTTAATATAAGCTACAAATACAATCAAAGCAGAAGACTCACAAATCTGTGCCTCCAAAGGGGGTGAAAGGAGGGAGGAGGGCAGCATCAAGAGCCTGGTTCGATGCATCCAAGATGCTGTGGTGGGGCCCCCTCCCAACAATTCCGGGGCTCACCTGCTCACCACAATCACTCCCGTGATTCCAGTGCTTTGGGACTGACAAAACACCCCATCGAGTAGGCAGGGTGAGAATTATTATCCCCATTTTACAGAGGCTCAAGGGATGATTGATCCAGAGCTGAAAGGGACGTCAGAGGGACCACTGAATCCAACCTCTTTATTTTACAGGAAAGGAAACTGAGGCCTAAGCAGATGAAGTGACTTGCCAGAGGTCACACACATAGAACTAGAAGGGACCTCAGGGGCCATAGACTCCAGCACCCTCATTTTACAAGAGAAGAAACTGAGGCTGAGGCAAATGAAGTGATTTTCCCAAGACCATACAGGTGGTAAGTGGAAGAGTGGAAGAGCCAAGTGGAACAGTTTGAACTCTGGTCTCTCCTGCCTATAAATCCATTGCTTCTGCTATTAAAACATGAATGCCTCTCCTAGGGGGAAACAGGGCGAGTACAATCCCCTCTTCTAAGGGAAGGTGGGTTTTCTTCTGAATTGAAGCTGACACAGCCTGCCCCTTCTCTAGGTGACAGGTGGCACTTCCCACACCAAGGCCTGGAAGCAGCCAGTGCTGCTTCTAAAGTTGGCAACCTAACAATATTGTTGATATGAGTTCATTCAACAACAAGTGCCTACTATGTGCAAGGCACTATTCTGGACACATTTTCATTCAACAAACATGGCAGCATAGTAAAGTGGAAAGAACACTGAATCTTTAATCTAAGGACTTTGCTTCAAATCCTGGCTTTGCCATTTACTACCTATGTGATCTTGGGCAAGTCACTTGCCTTCTACGGACCTATTCTTCATCTATAAAATGAAGGGGTTGAATTAAATGACCTCTGAGGTTCCTTCCAGTTCCGCATCCATGTAGGATCCTGTGTGACCTTGGGGACTTTACCTGCCTGAGCCTCAGTTTCCTCATCTGTAAAATGAGAACGTTGGACCAGATGGTTTTTGATGTCCCTCCCAACTCTGCATCTGTGATCCTATTTAGTGCCTACCATGTGCCAGGTGTCGGGGATACAATGACAAAAGAGAAGCAATCCCTCCCTTCCCTCCTGGAGCATAAGTTTGAAGGCATGCCGCCAGAGCATAGCTGTGGGAACATCTGCAGCTCAAGCCTGTCCCTTTCTTTTCATGGTAGGATTGAACACTAAATGAACTGACAGGAGAGCCACAGTGGTAGATGAACCTTTTAAAGAAACTTCTACTTAACTATTTGAGAAACCTAGCTAAATGCTCATATGCCTGTCAGCCCCATATTCACCATAATGACTAGAGTGTGGGATTTGAAGTAAGGAGGATCTGGATTTGAATTCTGCCTCTCACACTTACTAGCCCCGTGGGCTTTGGCTTCTTCATTTGTAAAAAGGGTTATAATTATACCACTTGTATGAACCTCACAAAGTTTTCCACAGAACCTTAGCTCTAGAGTTAGAAGGTGCCCCAGAGGCCAGCTAGGCCACCCCCTTCATTGGGCAGAAGAGAAAACTGAGGCCCAGGGAAGGGAAGTCACACAGCTCACTAGCAGCAGAACCAAGAATTGAACCCCGTGCCTCCGATTTCCCCGTCTACTCCATCGATGACTTATTTGTTCACAAGAACACAAACCTTTCTTTGTCCTAAGCCACACTGCGCTTTCCAAATATGATCTGATTGGAGTATGTGCATATCTGGATTGCGTGGGGTAGGAGAGGTGTGAGTATATGTGCATGTGTAAGTTTGTTGTAACTGTTGTTCAGTCATTCCGTCATGTCATGACCCTATGGACCACATCACACCAATACTATCTATGAGATTTTCTTGGCAGGCCATTTCCTTCTTCAGGGTTACATGACTTGTCCAGGGTCACACAGCTAGCAAGTGTCTGATGACAGATTTGAACTCGGGTCTTCCTGATTCCAAGGCCAACATTCTATCCACTGATGCATCTAGCTGCCTCAAAATTTATTTTGTTGTTGTTATTCAGTCATGTCTGACTCTGTGACCCCAAGGACCATAGCATGCTAATACTGTCCATGGGTTTTCTTGGCAAAGATACTGCAGTGGTTTACCATTTCATTCTTCAAGTGGATTAAGGCAAACAGGGTTAAGCGACTTGCCCAGGGTCACACAGCTAGTAAGTGTCTGAGGCTGTATTTGAACTCAGGTCTTCCTGACTCCAGGCCCAGCATTCTATCATTAAGCCACCTAGCTCTACCTCTGTGTAGGTTTACACACATTGAAAGGGCAAAATATAGAGTGCTGGCCCTGAAGTCAGGAGGACCCGAATTCAAATCCAGCCTGACACTTGACACTAGCTGTGTGACCCTAGGCAAGTCACTTAACCCCAGTTGCCTTAAAAAAAAGGGCAAAATGACTCAGTATTTTATTGCAGAGCTTTGCATATGTTCCCCTATTTGACTTTTTATGGGGCTCCGAGAGCTAGTGTGATACCAAAGAAAGAACCCTAAATTTGGAATCAGAGGCCCTCATTTGGAGGGCTACCTCCTACCTTTGTGACCTTGGATAAGTCTCAACTTCTCTGGGCTTCACTTTTCTAATCTGTAAGATGAGGAGTTGGTATATATAATTAAGATCTTTTCTGGAGCTAAACGTACGACTTTCTAAATATTTTTCCCTTTACAGTTACAAATTAAATCCAATAGAAAAGCAGGAAATGAGAAATAAGCACTGTGTTATCAAAAGAGCACCGAACAGGGAGTCAAAAGCTGTAAGCTCTAGTCTTCATTCTTCTACTACTAGCTTAATGACCGTGGACAAGTTGCTCATCACCTATGTCCTTATCTTTAAAATGAGAACACTGGACTAGAATACAACATGCTATTCCATCCAATTGTATTTCTTTTAATAAAAACTATAATTCTTTGTTAAAAGAATTAAGCACAAACATTTCATTGTCACTGTGTTCATAAAAGAACACACAGAGTAAGATTTAAAGAAATGTGAACATCTAGTTACAATTTAGTGCCTTATGACTTACTAATCTTTAACTTATTAATTATGGATTGGTTTAATGCTGGCTCTATCTCTGAATGTGAGTAAAAAAAAAGCCTTTTTTTTTTTAAAAAAAAGCTCACCTTGAAAATTTTAAATTAGAAACAGAACCTCTCAAGGCTTGACTTGGCTCCAATCTGTTTTAGACTTCCCAGCAATTTTTCATCAAAAGTCCCTGTAGGAGGGGTCTGTCTAGCCTTTGATCTGTTTTTAGCAGGAAATCCCCTTAAGTATCTCTTAGATAATTAAGGGCACCACCTTTATTCTACTTTTCTAGCACTCTTTATAAGCTAGCTAGTCTCTGACATATCTTTGCTTTTCCTCCTGTTCTTTCCTTCCTCGTTGCAAAGCAGAAAAAAAGAAAGAATATTCAGTAGAATAAAGAAAAAAAAGTGTTTTATTTTTCTAATCAGCCTCCTAGCTACCAAGTCTTAAGCTACCTATTCTATTTAAGAAGTCCTCATCAGTTCCCTACCCACCTCCAGCCTCATTCCCACCGTCTTCTTTCTGATCAATGCTTTCATCTACTTCAATCTAGTTAGTTTCATCTACTTCAATCTACTTTACCGAGTTGCAGATCCGCTGTAGCTTTTATGGCCTGACTTCTGACACAGTCTGCTTTCTCCTGAAAAGGCCTAGAATTCTGAAAATCCCAGTCTATACCCAAACAGAATTTTTTAAATTGCATTTTAATAGAAACAAGGTTTTTTAAGTAAAAACCTAAGGCATAATCTTCACAGGGGAAGTACAAAGGAGCTGAGGAGTTGGCCCCGGTCCTTGATGGACCAGAGCAGGAGACAAGAGCCTTTGCCACTGATGCCTTTTGCTGAGAGCTTGTGATCATTGTAGTGAAAAGAGAGATGGACTCAGAATCAGGAAGATATAGGTTCTTCCAGTCCCAGCTTACTAGCTATGTGTGTGACTTTGGGGAAATCATTTGACCTTCCCAGGCCTCAATTTTTTCCTCTGTAAAATGGAGCTAGTGCTACTTGCACTCTATTTCCCATCAGATAATGGAGAAACATTTTGTGACATAAACTAGAAGATTATTTAGATTCTCAATTACTGGAAGGACAAGGCTTTATTTTTACTGTTACAAGGACTGAGCCCTCCTTGCCTTGACACTGTTCTCAGCTCAATCCAAGCGAAGTCATTCTCCTCTTTATTTCATGCTGCTCAGAACATTGCAGAATGGCTGGGAAACACCAGATTTTCATGGTGATAATAAACGTGCCTCTGTTATCGCCCTCCTGAATTATTTATCCAGCCCTAATGAAGGCAGTACCATTAATGTCGGCTGCAAATCTCCCCACTTCCCTGTCTACGGATTCACAGAAAGACTCACGCTTGCAGCCTCTGACTTCAAATTCAATACATAGCATCTCTGATGAATAACTAAGGAGGGGCCAGATCAGGGACCCTCCAACTAGCCAGTTGAGCTGTGGCAGTCCCCAGACTGTGACAGAGGCTTCAGTGCTGACTTGTAAAGTGTCAGTGACCTTTGCCACCCAAATGAACCAAGTACACCCCCAGGGCCCATCCAGAGCCCTCTAGAGGCAACAAACGAAACCGTGGATTGAGGCTAGAGGAAATCCCAGGTCAACCACCCTGAGGGGATCATAAGACCAGAAGCAGAGCTAAATGGGATCCCTGTGATCATTGTATCCAATATTTCGCAGATGAGGAAACTGAGGCCCAGAGAGGTGAAGTGACTCCCCCAAGGTCATACAGGTAGAAGAACTATAATTTAAACCCAAATCATCTAACTCCACACTCAGTTCTTCCTCTATACCACAAGGAGAATGAGAATGCTCTATGTTGACGTACATGGTGATTATAATGATAATAACAGTAATAATAATAATTTGCATTTACATATCACTTTAAGGTTTGTAAAGTGCTGTATAAATATTTCTATTGATCCTCACAAACAACCCTAGAAGGTAAGTGCTGTTATTACTCCCATTTTACAGCTGAGGAAACCGAGGAAGGCAGAAGTCCAGTGATGTACCCAGTGTCACACAGCTAGTAAGTGTCTGAAGTCAGATTTCAACTGAAGTCTTCTCGACTCCAGGCCCAGAGCTCTATCCACTGCATCCTAGCTGCCAAATAATAACCTTCCCAGATTCATGAGCGATGCTCTATAGTTTACAGAGTACTTTTAGATACATTATCTCATCCAATTCTCACGACAACCCTGGTAGGTAGGTGCTAATATAATCTCCATTTTATAGCTGAGGAAACCTAGGCAAACAGGGTGAAGTGACTTGCTCAGGGTCACACAGCTAGTCAGTGTCTGAGGCCAGATTTGAACTCAGGAAGATGAGTCTTCCTGACTCCAGGCCTAGCACTCTGTCCACTGTGCCACTAATGTTAAGTCTATAGTTAATGGAAATACTTGAATCTCATTCACATTACCTATTATCCCAAGCTTTCCCTAATCAGTGTAATTAATTATTTGAGCCCGAGTGGAGCATTTTCTTTTCTTCCCATTCAATTCCATGGGCTCCAATCAGTCAAGGCAGAGGACAGTTCTGAATTCTAATGCTATCATGCACCAGATTATTTATTTGTGTGTGTGTGTGTGTGTGTGTGTGTGTGTGTGTGTATGTACTCACTCATTTGATAGAGGTGGAACTGAGGCTCAGAAAGGGAAAATGGCTTGCCTGTGGTTACATAGAGAGTCAGTACCAGAGGCAAGATTTGAACTCAGACCTCCTGATACTCTGGCCAATACTCTTTCTACTACACTATGCTGGAGCAAAATTTCTTGGCTACATTAAGAAGGTGTCACAAAAGTGACAACAGACAGACAAGGCTGGGTCCCACACAGGTATCCACAAAATATTAAAGGATCCATAGGTCTATTGAATAGATCTTCTCTGGAATATTTACAGAAGAACATGGACAAAAAAAAAAATCACCCAGGATATAAATGCTTTGTCAGTAAAGATTGTTTCCTTCTTTGTATTTGTACTCCCAATGCCTAGCATAATACACGTCACACAGTAGGCACTTAATAAATGTTCATTGATTTACCGATTGACTGCACGAGTTTGCCAAGGTCATGAATTTACCCCACAGAGATTTTCATCTTCCTTTCAATCAGCCTTGCAGGTAAATCCAACAACACACCAGCCCACAGTCATTTTTACCATCCCAGGTAGGAAAAAACAAATAAGATGGAACAAGCCATCATTCTTTTCATCAGGCATTCGTTGCTTATCATGCAAGGTTACTTGAAATTACTTTGAATTACTTTGTATCTACTTTGTATTTATAAAACTATACTTTAAATATAAATTATTAGTATCCCATAAAAGGTAAGCTCTTTGAAGGCAGGAATTATTTCCTTTTTTTTTCTTTTTCTGGCCTCAGCCCTTAGCACAACACTTGGCATAATAATGGAAGCTTGATTGTTATATCGCATTGCAAAGCTGCATTGCACTTGGCCAAGTTATCTGAAGCCCCAGGAAGCCCCATAGTTTCTCTTCTCTGCTGCTCAGTGATCTCTCCAGAACAAAATCTTTGACTTTGAAAAGAAACTGACTGGTGACTAATGTGAGTCGATGGGGGCAATCAGGGGAGAATGGTCCCAACCAGTGATTGGAGACCCAGCAGCCAAGGTGGGCCTGGGACTCCGAGCTGCCAAGAAGTTATTCATTCCACCTCTCAGTATCTCCCAGAAAGTAGAACATTAGATGCCTTTGCCCACATGCATATTCCAGATTGGTCCTTGAAGAAAGAAAAAAAAAGGAATTGATAAAAGAACTTTGTCGGTGACTTCCTTACTGTATGACAGGCTCATTTTTCACACCACTTTCTCCGGGTATTGTGTTTGGGTCTTTTCTCACTTTTCTGGAGTATCATTTCTCTGGCTTCCAAACCCTGCACGCATCGCTGCTGTGCTACAGGCCAGGAGAAGTCATTAATCAGGAGAAGAGAGATCCATTGCTCTCTCTCTCTCTCTCTCTCTCTCTCTCTCTCTCTCTCTCTCTCTCGCAGCCTTGCCCATCCTGGAATTGAGCTCTGTCTTCCCTCCTCCCAGTTCTGTAGCTTTCCATCCCTCTGCCCTCCAGCTGGGCCAGGACACAGAAAGCAAGATTCCCAACTCACAAGCCTCGGCCTTCAGTCTAGCTCCAAAGCTCTCTCTTACAAGAGTGACCAGTGATTACAACAGTGGTTTAGGAAAAAAATATGGCTTGGCCATTTTCAGTAGAACAATAATGCTGGATTCTCAGTCACTTCACTATCTGTGTGACCTTAGGCTCTCCGGGCCTCAGTTTCCTGACCTGTAAGATGAGAGGGCTGAAGTCAATGACCCCTAAGGTTCTTTCCAGCTCTGAATCTATAATCCTTTCATGTGACCTATGACAATTTCAAGGCATCATACATCAAGGGAGCTGAACCATGTTTCACTTTCTGAAACAGAATTTTAAAGCTAAAACAGAACTTTAGAGCCTACTCAGTTGTAACATGTTCCTCTACCCCTTCTCCTCAACCATGGTACAACAATTTCTTCAACTGGAGGCTCTTCCTTCCCAGGGGACATGGAACAGGTGTGATGGTTGCCAACAATCTGGGAATTGGCCCTTCAATGCCCCAAGGGATCCTCCCAGCTAAGAAGAGCAAGCTCTTCTCATCTATCCAAATATGCTCTCAAGTAGCCTGTGGACATTCAAGTGTGCCAAGGGGGAAGTCTCATCCCCTCTGCAAGTACCTCTGATGCCAGCCAAGTTACTTCTGTCTCTGGGAAGGGAAATGGACAGGTCAAGACAGGTGCCAGGGCAGGATAATCAGTGGAGTGTCAATGAGAGGAGAAGAGAAAGACTGTCCTGTTCCCCAGAGAAGCCTCAACTCTAAATCTGGCCCCAAGATGGCCGGCCAGAAAGATCAGGAAGGGGGATGAGTGAAAGGGGATGAGTGAGCCAGCCCCAAAGAAATGAGCCTTTTGGCTCAGAGAGAAGACTCCATCCTGAATAGGACAGCCCAGGCTGGGAGAGGGGTTTCCAAGCTGACCTGCCTGATCCAGCATGGTCTGGGTCTGAAAGTGGGGACATCCCATGATCCTAGCAAGGCTCAGAAATAGTTGTTCCGAGAACCTTGCCACCCCCCCCACCTTGGGAAATTCTGAGTCTGTTTGTCCTCTTGGCCTAGAGCCTGGAGCAACCAGAGACAATCAAGGAGAAAATGGCTTCCAGAGAATTTAGCAAAGCTTAAGGTCCTCTTCCTGAGATCTGTACTTTGGTTTCCCACCTCAGGACCCAATTCCCCTCAGAAGGAAATCACTCTCCATTTGGATACCAGTCTTCTGGGCTATCCCATCTATATGGCTTATATCTCATCCTTACATAAGTCTTCACATGTCTCCCCAATTCAGATGTGGACTTCTCAAGGGCAGAAACGGTGTTTTGGCCTTTCTTTGTACTCCCAGCTCTTAACAACTCTCTGGCACAGTGTTTAATAAATGCTTGTTGATTGACTGACCCTAGAAGCCATGGAAAGCTAAAGGGCATGCTGACACAGGAATGCAATGGAATAGGATTTTGTCCCAAGAAACAACATACATGATGATAATGCAAACAAAACAAGCAATAACGGGCAACTCGATGTTTTGTCATTATAACGGTCAATCTCGGACCATAGGATCTTTGATTTAGAGTTGAGAAAGACCTTGGAAGTTATCAAATCCAACCTCCCTCATTTCACAGATGAGGGAACTAGAAGCCAGAGAAGGTAAGGGGCTTGCTAGTAAGTACACACAGCTAGTAAGTACACACAGTTAGTAAGTGTAGAGGAGCCATTCAAACCCAGATCTTTCTGATGCCAAAGCCAGCATTCTAGACACTATATTTCCCAAAAAGAGAAGAAATGCACCTACCTCTTTTCATGGGAGGAGGTAGGGTATGAGTGTGCGATGCTGCATGCCCCGTCAAAGGTACTTGGTGGTTATGTTTAAATTGTGTTTCTTTGTCACAAAGAAAGGCTCGCTGATTTGGGACAAGGGGGGAGGGTGCTATCCAGAAATGACTATGATGTTTCCAAAAAAAAAAAAGTATCATTAAAGTTTTGAAATGGAGACAAGAAAAGGAGTCTTAAGGGTGACCTGCCCTTCCCCCACTGTTGGTCTAGTCCAGGTAGGCTTTGCCCTACCTAGACCCTGGTAAAGAGCAGCCCTCTCCCTCGTGAGCTCAGGGAAGGAAAGGTCACTCTCCACACCTCCAGTCAGAACTTCTGTGCACACAATCCTTCATGCCTTATAGTATCTCTCAGTCTAACTACAGTTACTATCTAGACCATTTCTCCACCTCGCTCTCCCTGCAGCACTGTGCTGAGTAGTTGGGCTTTTAAAAATCTTTCCATCTCACCGCAATATCTATCTTCCTGTACTACCCCTCTCTGTGTTGCCAATATCCATCCATCCCTCTGCAAGCCCAAATCACTGCTGTTGGCATCTTTGTATTAGGGCTTTTCGTCTCACTCTACAGGCCCTATCCTCCTATTTACACAGGATGGTTTTTAATCAATAAAACTTGGGGATCCATGGCATTGGCCTAGCTCTGGCCATCTTTCCTGACCTCTCTAGTCACCTCTCTGGTCTAGGTGAAGCTATGTTTCTCTCTGGGAATGAGTTTACCTCTTTATCTCCCAAGAAGGACCTGTTAAATTTGGACTGAAGGAATTACTTGTCTGCATGCCCAAAGCACCTGCCATACACCTTGATATCAGTTGGCTTTTCCACATGAAGAAGAAATAGTTCTCAAACTGCCAACTGAATAAACTGCTAAAACTAATATCCAAGTCCCAGCTCCCAAACACAATTTGACATCAACCTATATTTGTAGACTCAACGGAAAGAGCACTGAATTTGATGTCAGAGGACCTGGGTTCAAATTTCATCTCTGCCAATTTACTACCTGTGTGACCTTCGGGAAATCACTTTAACTCCTCTGGGCTCTCAGCTTCCTCAACTATAAAGTCAGGGTCCAGATGATCTTATCTTTTCAGATCTAAATCCATATTCCTATGATCAACTACACAAACCCTCCAGTAGAACCAAAATAGACAAACCTCCATTTTCCTTCTCTTCAACTCCTTTTTATTCTTAAAATTAATTTATGTTTAATTCTTTTTTAAATTTTATTTTCAGCTCTCAATTCTCTCCCTCTCACCTTCCTGTCCCCTGCATTGAGAAAGCAAGAAAAACAAAACCTATTTAAAACATGAATAGTCAAGCAAATCAAATTCCTATATTAGTCATGTCCAAAAATTTCTTAATATGTACTCTGAGTATCACTTTGCTATCTTGCAGATGGAAAGCATGTTTCATGATGAGTCCCTTGGAACTGGGGTTGCTCATGGTCGATTAGTTTCTTTATAATTTGTTTGTCTTTACATTATTATTATCAGTGTATAAATTGTTCTCCTGGTTTTGTTCATTTCTCTGCATCAGTTCACGTAAGTCTTCCCAGGTTTCTCTGAAAGCATCCCCTTCATCATTTCTTACGACAGTATCCCATCACATTTATATACCATAACTTGCTCAGCTATTCCCCAATTGATGGGTACCCTCTCATTTTAAAGATGAGGAAACTGGGTCCCAGAGAAGTTAAGTGACTTGCCCAGGATCACACAGCTAGCGTCTGAGAAGGCATTGGAACCCACATCTTCCTCACTCCAAAGCCAGCACTCTATCCACTACACTTCCCCAAGGAAAGGAAGTCCCCCTCCTTTTTCATGGAGGGGGGGGAGAACTATCAGCCTGGAATGCCGTTTACTCTGTTAGAGGTATTTAGCGGTTTTGTTTATATTGTTTCTTTTTGTTATAAGGGAAGCCTCACTGATTGGGGTTAGGGTGATTCCAATTCTTTGCCATCACAAAAATAACTGCTATAGATATTTTTGTACATATGGATACTTGACTCTATCCTTGATCTCGAGGCATAGACTTCAATAGCAGTCTGACTTAGTCAAAGGGTATACAGTTTAATAGCTTTTTTTGGGCATAGCTCCAAATTGACTTTCAGAATGGCTGGACCATTTCACAGCTCCAACAACAGTGCTTTAATGTGCCCATTTCCCCACAGTCTGTCCACCATTTGTCATCTTCCTTTTTTGCCTGCTTTGCCAATCTTCTAAGCATGAAGTGTTCTCTTCATCTTTGTTGATGCATTTACAAAATGCGTCCCAGATAGGTAGGCACTGGAAAAGGAAGACTTTTCAAGACTATGGATTCTCCCAGTGTGGGGAGAATTTTTTTCTCCTTAGTATATTTAGAGAGCCTAGAGAAGTCCTTTGAACCCATAGTCTCCCAAAGAAAGGATGGGCTGAACAAATAGTATTTGGACTGAAACATTAGGAGGTGGGGCCAAAAGAGGAGAGCTATCCAGCCCAGGGGAATGGCTGGGAGAGGACCTGGGTTGAATGATATAGGAAAAGAGAGCAAGTAAGGATTAGATACGGCTGATATAAAATAGGGCTGGAAAAGGCACATTGCTTTACGCCAATGTTGCAATGCAAATAGAAAATAATTTATTTTCTTGGCTTAATTTCATCTGGTTTTACTTCTGCCTAAACTTTGGTAGAGAAAAAGAAACTTCACTATGACCTCAGTGTGGTCCTAGCGATTGGCCAGATGTGAGTAGAAAGGGTGCTTCTCTGTGATGTGGGAGAGGCTAGGGGAAAACTGGTCAAGTCTGGGTGGGTGGAAAGGGGTAGCTCCAACCACTAAAATCACTCTCAGGGAAAGGGCATATCTGGGACCTCAGAAGGTGTGATTGGTACCTTGGTGTAGTTGAGGATTTGAGATCCTTTACTGGCACTTAGCATAGGATTGGCGGTAGGCCACTAAGTTGGCAGGGGTGGCTATGTTGAATATAAGTGATTGGCAGGGTAACATACCAGGCAATAACCAGTTTGCCAGATAGAGAGCCCTTGCATGGGCTACTTCTGTAGCTGGAGGTTGGAAGTAGAGAGTATATCTATAGATGAGTGCACCTCTTTCCCAGAGAGAGAGCCCTCTGAGTCAGCATAGTTTAAGCTACCTGATCACCTTGTGATTCAGAGGAAAGTCCTGACCTTCATTTCCTTTCCTCACTTTTAACCATATATGAGCTTACTTTCCCCTCTCTACAACTCTTGGAAAAAGAGTGAGGCTTCAGCATTGTCAGAGTAGGGGATAGACTCACAGCTGAAATAGGAGAGAAAGGGATGAGCGACATGAAGCTAGGATGACAGAATGAGGATCCAAAAAGATCTAGAACAATAAACCATACCAAATAAAATGAAAATGAATGGAAACAAATGTGAAGTCTCACACTCAGGTTCAAAAAGTCAATTGTATAAGGTTAGGATTGGGGAGGTATAGCTAAACAGCAGCTCCCATGAGAAAGACTTAGAGATTCCAGTTTATTTAACTCAATGAAAGTCACCCATGTAATCCTAGCCAAGAAAGCCAATTCAGGTTTAGAGAAGTTTAGCAGTATCCAAGGTTAAGGAGGTGGTGCTCCTGGCTCTAGTCTGCCCTCATCAAACTACATCTGGCAAATTGTGTTCAGTTTGGGCTGCTGAGATTTTGATCAACTGAAAAGCAAGGAAAGGAAAGTAACCAGGATGGTTGCCCTATCAAAGGGCCTTGAGATCATGCCATATGAGAACTAGTTGAAGGAACAGGGGATCTCTAACTTCAAGACAATCAGTGATTTGAAGAGTTGTCATGTCAGAGGTATTTTAAACCTAAAATAAAAATCCTGCTTATCTCCAGAACACAGAATGAAAATAAATGGGCAGAAGTTACAGAGTCAGACTTCGGCTCATTATGAGAAAAAAAAGCCTTCTTAATGTTCTGAGTTGTCCCAAATTGGAATGGGTTCTGTCACAAGGTAATGCATCCCCCCACCACTGGAGGGCTTGAAGAAGAGAAAGGATGTCCATCTGGCAAGTGTGCTATGGAGGGAATTCCTATTTAGATGTGGGTTGGACTAGTGACCCCTTAGACTATGAGATTCTGGGACACTCTACGAGTGAGCCCCGGTCTTGGTTGGACCAATTCCCTTTGTGTTCCTGCTCACACAAAGGCAAGGCAGCCAGCAGGAAGAAGTCCATAAAGTGGTTGCTACGCTAAGGAGCAATGCCATTGAAAGAACGTGCCCAGGTGACTCCCAAGCTTCTACAAAGAATGCTTCAACCCCAAATCCCCTAGCTGGCTTGGCTGTTGGCATCATGCCCAAGTATCAAACCCTCCATTGGAAGATTTTTCATGTATTTCAGAGACCACTCACATAAAGGAACCTACCTCACCTATGCTCTGGCCTCTTTCACAAAATCAAGGGGACTGGAATCCAAGTAGGATTCCACTAATGGAAGAGAGAAAAGAGAAAGAAGGGCTGAAGTTGTCATTGTGATTTAAGGTTAACAAAACTCTGTCCAGATAGGATCTCATTTGATCCTCAAAACCATCCTCTGGTAGAACCCAAGAGAGGTGAGGTGGCCTGAAGTCACACAGCTAGTAAGTGTCCGAGTTCAAACTCGGGTCTTCCCGACTCCAAATTCAACACTCCAGCCACAGTATCTAGTTGATAGGTAATAGGGAGCCATAAAAGACTTTTGAGCAGAGGAGAGACGTCACCATATCTATACATAAGAAATGTTAGTCTGGTATGAAGAACGGATTGGAGGAAGAGGAAGAAGAGGTACAAAACCATGTTAGGAGGTTTTTGCAATAATCTAGGTAAGTGATGATGAGGATCTATAATAGGGTGATGGCAGAAAGAGTCGCAGAATCTAAAAGTCGAAAGGGATCTCAAAGGGCATCAAATCCAAAGTGTAACTAAATAGAAATTCCCTTCCCAGAAGCATCCTATAGGAGTGGTGTGGACTGAAGTTAGAAAGGCAGTTTGGAGGCAGATCAAAGGCTGCTTTGAATGCCAGACTCAAAACCATTCCTAGCATCATAGGTTTGAGGCCGGAACTTGCTTCATACTTGGGCAAGTCCCTTCCCTTCTCTGGGTCTCAGTTTCCTCCTCTGACCAATGACAGGATTGGACCAGATTGTAATCAAGGATCCTATGAAGAGTTAGGCAGGGCAATTTTAGCTAGCTTCACTGAAATGTTACTGGCACTGGCACCAACCTGAGGCCTCCTGGAAGGCAGATCTGAAGGCAAGCTCTTAGTACCTTGGTCCCCTCCTGTATCCCTTTGCCATGGTAACTTTGCTGGTTTCCCCATTTAAAAAGTTACCCATCCTCACCTAGGGCAGCAGCCACTGGGACAGTATCTCCCATCAGTTTTAGATCTGGTTTGGTTCACTTCCCGTTCTCTGCCAGATTTCTGGGCTAGCTCAGAAACAGCAACAACGACAAGGTGAACAGGTGAGATCCATTTGCATTCCACATAAAATGAGCTTGGCTAGGCAACCAGGACCCTCGGGTATTGAGGGGTTTTGTCTCTGTGAAGGACAAGGATTCTCTCACTCTCCTTAGAATGTGACAGAGAAAGGGTTTTTTGTTTTTTGGTTTTTTTCAGGCTCAGGGCTGGTAATTGGGCTGCACCAGAGTGTCTTCGCCCTTCAGGCCTTGCCCCAACCCCCTCTCTCCCAGTCTGGGTCCTTGGCCCTCAGCAATATGTTTAGCTCTCTCAGTAGAAGTGGGCCAGTGGGTGGGAATCAGGCTAGTGGGAATCAGGGAAGACCCTGCCACAACCCAAAGGAGGCTTGAGTGCTGGAGAAGAAACAAGATAGCTGGGAATCAGGGGGCTAAAGGGGTGGCTGTACTCCAGAGGAGGAGGAGGAAGAAGGGGGTTTGGGGACATGGGTGATGGGATGCCAATTAGAAGGTGAGTAATAGGAACCAAAGGAGAAGAGGGTGATAATGGTGTCTGAGGGGATGATAACCAAGGAGCAGGAGGAAGGTGCAGGAGAATAATGAGGCCAGGGAAGAGAAGAAGGGGGAACTAATGGGGCTGGTGAGAATAAAGAGGACAAATGGGCTGGGGAGCGTGCTAATAAAGCCAAAGGAGAGTGATAATGAACAGGATGAAGATTAATGGGCATTTCGGCTGGTGAGACCAGCTCCTCGGCTCTCTCGTGCAAGGGACCTGGTTGGAGGTTCTGGGTCCCACCAGCCAAGATGCTATCTAATTGACCGGGGTGGGGGGCAGTCCTTATTTATGACACAGACACTTCCAAAGATATTGAGGCCCAGAGCCCTGGGCTGAGCTGCTGTACCCAACACAGCAGGAGGGCATGCCGACAGCAGGAAGAGAGGCAGATGCAAACGCTATGTAAACCAACGGGAAGAAGTAGTCAGATTGCCCATGTCAGCAACAGCCCAGGTTGGGGTTGAAAAGGAAGGGAATTCGAATCCTCTTCTCATTTCATTCTCTATTAATTAGTTTCCCACAGTAAGGGTTAGAACTAACGGACACAACTTTTGAGGAGTTGGGGTCTCCTCTGTGCCATGATAGGGCATCAAAGAACAGCAGCAGAGTGGAGCTGCTGCTGGAGATCTCTTGGTTTTGTTGGGTTGGATGCAGCTATTGATAGGGAGCCATTGTAGATTCTTGAGCAAGCATACTTACAGGCTGAAACTAAGGTTCTAGGAATCCAAGTCTGGTAGTACATGAATTCAAGGCAGAAAGAGAATGGATGGGATCTGGAAGGCCTCCTTTGGCTTTAAATCCCCTACTTCTTGTAGAAGCATACCCACATATACTTTATATTTTCCCCACTTTGATATATGGCAGGGGGGTCAACTCTCATCAATATCCCTGCTTTCTCTAGTTCTCATCCCCTGGCCCTTCTCTAGACACACAACTCATTTTCCCTGATCATGCCCCCCACCCCCGCCACTCTCCCTTCCACACATACTGAGCATGTTATTGATGCCAATCAGGTTCTCTCCTCTGCCACAAACCAAGGGATCCCGGTGGGAAGAGGACAATGACTCCCCTTCAGGAGAGCCTGAGCTGACCACTACTCCCTCAGACCCCAAGATTCCACCGACCAGGGGCCAACCAGGATGATGGACCTCAGTTTCCAGAACTTCTTTATCCAAGCAATTGATATACTTAAGTGCTCCTTTTGTTGTAGTGGAATTCTTTCATTTGAACCCTGGACACGGGGTTAGAAGACTTGAGTTCAAATCCTGATTCTGCCACTTAACTAGCTATGTTCCTTTGGGAAAACCACTTAACCTCCCTGGGTCCCAGAGTTTTGTTGTGGTGCTGGTTCAATCGTTCAGTCATGTCTGACACTTCATGACCCCCATGGACCATAGCACACCAGGACCTTCTATCGTCCACTATCTCCTGAAGTCTTTCTATAGCTCATGCTGATTGTTTCCATCATACTATCTATCCATCTCATCCTCTGCCATCCCCTTTTCCTTTTGCCTTCAATCTTTCCTAATATCAGGGTCTTTTCCAATGAGTCCATCTTCTCATTATGTGACCAAAGCATTGTAGCTTCAACTTCAGTGTTATTTAGGTCATCCCTATATGGTCCGATGGTTTTCCTTACTTTCTTCCATATAAATCTGAATTTTACAATAAGAAGCTCATGATCTGATTCACAGTCAGCTCCAGGACTTGTTTTAACTCACTCTATAGAGTTTCTCCTCCTTTGGCTGCAAAGCATATGATCAATCTGATTTGAATATTGACCATCTGGTGATGTCCATATGTAGAGTCACCTGGGTTATTGGAAGAATGTTTGTTATGACCAGAGAGTTATCTTGACAAAACTCTACTAGTCTCTGCCCTGCTCGTCTTGTCCTCCAAGGCCAAACTTGCCTGTTATTCCCATTTCCTACTTTAGCATTCCAATCCCCTGTGATGAATGTGCTGGGGCTTCAGTGTTATTTCTAGAAGATATTGTAGGTCTTCATAGAACTGATCAACTTTGGCCTCTTTGGCATCAGAAGTTGGAGCATTGTTTTTCTCTCCCACATAGAATGTCCCAGTATACAAAGGATAGATTGTGGTCACAGATATAGAGCCAGAAGGACCTTCAGGGGTCCTCTAATCCACCCCCCTCATTTTACGGATGAGGGAAATAAAGACAAGTGACTTGGTGAAGGGTCATGGAAGTAACAAGCATCATAGCCAGAATTTGAACATAGATCTAAAACTAGAAGGGCCCTCAAGTCCCTCATTTTACAGATGGGCCAAGTGAGGCTCAAAGAAATGAAGTGACTTGGTCCATATCACACAAGGAGAAAGCATCCGAGTTGGGATTTGAACACCAGGTCCTGGGACTCCAAGGTGAGTGCTCTTTTGACTCCATTACAAATTGTTGATGGAGAAGAATACCAACTTGCTCATAGGGCTGTTGTGAGGTCCAAATGATTTGATGTATTCAAAGTGCTTTGTAAATTACAAAACGCTAGACAGGTGTTATTTTTATTCCTATTTTATAGTTAAGTAAACTGAGGCTCAGAAAAGTTAAGTGGCCCAGTTAGGTGGTGCTAGAGGTCTTAGTGACTCTTAGTCTAACACTAGCCAATTCACTGCCCTTGGATCTCTAACTCAGTACTAGTCTTTCTCCCCTGCACACAGTACCCAGCTTACCCAGTGATAAATTCTACCCATTTGGCTACCCTCTGGTTCTAGCTCTGTCTTGCTGCCCACCTTCTTAATTGGCTTCTGCCTTGGGGGTGTCCATTTGAGTTTGGAGTCTCTCTGACATATCCCTGGAGCCCCCTAGCTCCTGGGGGGCATTCTCCAGTTTGAAAATCAACCTAGGCAGGAGGGAACCTTGCCTTCTTCCCCATATCCTCAGCTAGCGCTTGCAAAAAACTCCTAGGATGCAAACTGCTAAAGCCAAGCGGAGCCTGGAGTCTCTTGAATTTAGGCCAGAATGTCTCACCCCTACCACTGATGCATGATGACCAAGTGTCTGCTGATTGGCACCCTGGGGGTGTTCCCAATTACCTGGCTGTCCTCCGACTCCGGAAACATAGGGACAATGTTAGGATGAACTCTCGAATCTGGCACCTGCCCAGGTTATGAAACAGAGTTGGCATTTAAATGACCTAACAACAAATTATTCAATTCAATTTGCTTACTCAATCCAATAAAGAAGCAACAAGAAAAAAAACATCTAATTAAAAACATTGATCCATAGAACGAGTGACTCTCAGGACCTGGCATAGAAGTTAGCTCCTCAGCAAACTCGAGCTTCCCATGGAAATCACCCCACTGTGTCTAGATGAAAAAACAAGCAGCTTCTCCAGCCATCCCAAGCAGCACATAGATTGTATATCTTCATCGCATATCTTCGGATGCTGGGGCGAGGGGGAACACGGGCATGGCCGCCTTTCAAGGTCATCCACTCCAATTGAGAACCAGAGAGCCTGTGACTCTCCCAAGGTCACACCAGAAGTAGACCAAGATCTGTGCCCCAAGGTCTTTGGCCTTTACAGTAAATCTACCACTCTTTCCATGCTCCTCTCTCCTTAATCCCCTATATTCCCAATCTCTTCCTACTGAGGCCCAGAGAGATGAAGGGGCTATTTACTATCAGATTCCAGGGTGAGTGGAGAACAATGGGCACTAGTCCCTCTGGGAGGAGGGAAGGCAAATCCTAACCTGGAGTTGGAGGAGGGTGGCTGCAGACTTTTTGGACCATACAACATTGGTCTTGAATGGCTGACTCTCGAATTATCTAGACACTAACTGAGGGGGGTCTATATAGCTGATGCCTATTATACTTTAAGGATCCTTACAACATCCCTTTGAAGCAGATACCACAGCTATTATTAACCTCCATTTTACAGATGAGGAAACTGAGGCTAAGACAAGTGAACATAGTTAGCAAGCATGAGAGGTCAATTTAGAACTCTGATCCAGCTCCTATGCTGTCTCCATAGTCTGCTTTCTAAGCGAAGCTTCTCTAGCCCTGGCCTTCTCTGGGAAGAAATGCCTTTTTTTTACCTATGCCCCAGACATTTTCAGCTCAGAAAGATGGTAGTTGGAGTCACTCTTCCTCGTAAGCTCTTCTGCCTTCTTTCCCATTTCCAGCTTCCCCTGGGACTTTTCCCTTTCCCAGGGAACTCAGAACAGGCTCTTGGTTCTGCCCCTCTAAAAGATCAGTGCAGCCACAGCCATACCTTTACATCAGTGGGCCACACTAGCATGTGGCCAGAGTGACGAAGCTCCTTCCCCAAGCAGATCATGCAGAGGGTTAGAAATAGAATCACAGATTTAGAACTGGAAGAGACATTAGAGATTGGCTAAGCCAACCCCCTCATTTTACAGATGAGAAGACAGAGGCCCAGTGAGGCTAAGGGACTCACAGAGAGTAAGTGGTAGAGTTGGGTTTTGAACCCAGGACCCCTAATTCCAAATCCAGTATATCAGGTTCCCTGACCCTCATTAAAAGTACCACATATCTATGGCTCTCTTGGTGGAGCTGGAAATTGATCCAACCATCTTGGAAAACAATTTGGAATTATGTGAGAAAAATCACTACACTTGTTCATACCCATTGACCTAGTGATCCCAGTGTAGGGCCAAGGAGACCAAAAGAAGGCCCCATATATACCCACATATTCAGAGCAGCACTTTTGTGGCTGCAAAGAAGAAAATGGATGCTAATAGACCAGAGAATGGCTGAACAATTTATGGTATCTAAATGTTTTGGAATTGTTACTTTGTCAAGAAATAATAAAAGGAATTCAGAGAAACTTCAGAAGACTTCTCTGAACTGATGCAGAGTGAAATAGGTAGAAGCAGGAAAACAATGTACACAATGACTACAACAAAAGAAACACAAAAAGTAATAAAACAAAGCTGAATGTTGTATAATGATAATGGCTAATCTTGCCCCATCGAAGCAAATGAAGCTCCTTCTTTTCCTTGTAGAGTTAGAGGACCATGAGAATGACATGTTGCTATTTCAGTAGGCTTTGCTTTAACTATTGGGTATTTTTTTTTCGTTGTAATAAAGCAAGGCTCATTGTAAGGGAAGAATATATTTGGAAATGACTGTAGTGATGAGTGATATAAAAACAAAAGACATCCAAAAATTTTTAATCTATAGTTCAATCATTCCCCAAAGTATATCAGAACAACCATTTCTTTACACACACACACACACACACACACACACACACCAGAAGCAGGTTGTTAAGAGGTTCGCCACCTGTCTGGATTCAAGGGTAGCATCTAAGGTACACAGCCAAATTTGGCTTGGACTCTTTCCATTTTCCATTTGTGCCTTATTAGATCTCTTCCAGTCACACAGGCTAGAATCAAATCCCTAGGGTCCAAGTCAAAAATCAGCCATCCCTGAGATACAGCTCGGGAGAGAAAAATAAGAAAAGCCTAAAAACGTTGCTGGCTCCTTTGTAAACTTCTTCCCAGCTCCTGTTATTTCCCTCTCCCTCAGTACTCCCTATCTTCCCCAAGGGCTCCCTTTATTCCTTTCACCTTGAATAAGGAAATAGGCAAAATCATCTACTCATAGAGGATGCCTTTTTGATGGCTTGCCAAAAGCATTATTTTTCTATAGAGGGGAGAATCCAAGAAACTGGAGCAATGAGAATTAAGACAAAAGGCCCTAGAGATTCTGTCGGATGCCTCAGTGCCCACTTGGAGGTGACTGAGTCACCAAACACTTACCCATGACTGAAAGTGAAATAAAGGGCTGAGTTCTGCTCCATCACTGTCTGACCCCAATAAGGAGACACTCTCTGATTTCAAGGTACACTCCTTAGCCTATAGATGATAAGGTCATCCAATTCTCCCATTTGAAATGACATTGTACTGGATTGCCTAAAGCCTCAGAACATTGCTCAGCCTCTTAAAGAGGCCCCCTTATCACTCACAAGAGTTAAGCCCAACTAGCCACACAAGAGAAACCAAGTGGATGAAAAATCTCTATCATCCAGACTATGAAATATAATTGGATAGGCAACCTATAGAGCTCATCTATCAGTGTATATGTGTTTTAAATATATACACATGTATATACACGTGTGTCTATACGTATATGTATCTATACATGTGTATTACATATACAGATATACCCATATACATACACATATACACAGACATATATGTAACAGTCAGAAACAGAATGAGTTGGTCCCAGACTTGAACAGGATTGCAAAGGGATTGCCTTTAAGAAACTGCCAAGTTCTCCTAACCACCCCAAGCTTCTCCCTGTATACAAAGCCCTTTCTTTTTAATATCAACATTATCTGTCATTGTTGCATGGTTTTGAGTCACAGAACCTGACAAGCTCTAAAGAATTGAAATTGAAGATCACCTAGAGGGTAATAGAGAGGTCTGTAATGGGCATGAGCTGGGTATAACACACAACAAGCAAAGAACAAGTGTTGGGGGGGGGAGAATCTCATCGCAGAAATGTATGAGCAGGAAAAAAATGGGCTGCTTACATGACCAAGGCAAGGGATTACTGATGCATAGATCGGGTGGTGAAGATGAGACAACACAAACAGGGACAAGTACAACAGACCTGGGTGGGTTGTGACCAGCAGCATTGGAAGGACTCTCCACTTTGGAGAAATGACCTATTCATTGGACTACTGGAGTACTCCTTAGCCTGGTATTCGAGGCTCTTCATACTCTGACCTACCTCTCCAACCTTATCTCCCCAGATCACTACTCCATCCCATGCTCCAGTCAAATTTAGCCATTTCTGCCTTCTTCACCCCTTTCATGGAAATATTCATGGCATTCGACCCTTCTTTCCCGGTTAAAACCTTACCCATTCCTCCGATCATAGGACTTAGGCATGGAAGGGAACTTTGGGATCATTTGGTCCAATTCCACCATTTTTTAGGCCCAAGGATGGGAGCATAAGATCATACTTCTAGACCTGGAAAGGACCTTAGAGATAACCTAGCCCAACCCTCTCATTTTATACGTGAGAAAACCGAGACCTGAAAAGGTTAAGCACAAGCCCATAGTGACGCAGCAAAGAGGTGGCAGAGGCAGGATTTGAACCCAGATCTTTTTAGTCCAAATCCAGGGCTCTGTCCCTTGATCCATGCTGCCTCTTACCTACATGAGATCACCATGAGTGAGTCTCAAACCTCAGAATCCCAATCTTTGCTCCCATGCCACCTCTCCCAAGAAGGCTTCCCTGGTTCTTACAGCTAGGAATGATGTGTCCTTCTACCAAACAGCCCTCCTTTAAGGCCCTTTCTCAGCCTACTCCAAGCTGTTGGTGTGGGCTTCTGGGCCTTTTTTCACTCACCAGCCAGTGAGCTCCATGTGGGGAGGGACTGGTTCAAGCTCAACTCCTTCGGCCCCTAGCATAAGGCAGATGTGCTGTAAGTACATGTGAATGTGTCTGCCCACTGCCTCAGCTCCCCCTGAGTACAAAGCCTGCTGGAGACTCTGAGCAGCCCTGTGAAATCAGTTCCTCACACAGATCAGAACTGGTTCAGAGAAAGGAAGACTCAGTCTCTCCTGTATTTTGGCCCTCTCCTCTGCCCGCCCAGTCCCAGGGGTCATATTCTCCTGCCACCCACTGGTACGGGGCAGAATGAAGCAAAGAGGAAGCAGAGGAGGTCCAAATGAAATGGCATGAAATTCTGATAATCCACCAGGGTCGCAAAGAAAAAAAGGGGAGAAGGGACTTTGCCCACTTCTTTGCCAAATGGTAGGGGTGTGCTACATTGCATGGGATGACTGACTTTTTTCTATGTTGGTTAGTTTTGCCAAACTACTCTTTTTTTGTTGCTGCTCTCTGGGAGGAGTAGGGAGGGATGAATTGCGAAATATAGGTGATGTGAAAACAAAAGATATTAACGCAAATGTATTTGTTAAAAAAAAAAAGAAAGAAAGAAAGTCAAGGAGATGGGTTCCAAGACAGTCTCACCTCTGCCATTTACTACCTGTGTGATCTTATGCTAGTCATTTAACCTTTATGGTCCTCAGTTTCCCCATACGTAAAATGAGGTGATTAGGTGATTTCTAAAGTTCCTCCCAGCTTTAAGTCAATGACCAAAGGAAAAAGGAGGAAAGAGAAACTTAGCCACATTCCTCATACCTGTGGTTGGTATAGTCTCCTGCCACCAGGTCCAATGTTCTTTCCACAACGCGACCCCAACTGATCTGTATCCAGAACCCAAAATGCCCTGGTGGTTCCCCCTGTACCCCTCAAAGCAAAGGGTGATGCAGCTAGGTGGTGAAGTAGATAAAGCGCTGGACCTGGAGAAAAAAACGACCCAAGTTCAAATCCAACCTCGAACACTCACTGGGTAACCTCAAGCAAGTCCCTGAACCTCTACTTGCCTCAGCTTTCTCATCTGTAAAATGGGTATAATAAGGGCACCTACCTCCCAGAGTTCTTATAAGGATCAGATGAGATAATATTTGTAAAGTGCTTAACACAGTGCCCGACACATAGTGTTATATTAATGTGAACTCTTCTCGAAGTTTTAGGTCATATTCCACAAACTGCCCGAGATTAAAAGCCATTTTCGTAACCTTCCAATGAAATCAGTCTTGATCTAGCTTTGCAGAGTTTTAGGTTCTAAATCAGAGCTGAATTTTCCTTCTAGGATGATACTGTCTCAAGATAGGAGCTAAGTCATTGCACGTGGGCCTGGAGGCCTGTCCCTTAAAGCACTTATGAGGTGAACTAGGCAGGAGGCTACCCACAAGCCGCTAGGATCCGTGGTCCTGCGATTGGGGCTGAGGGCAATCCCTAGCCAACAAAGAAGGTAACTTGAGGCTTCCCTGTCCCTTCATTGCTTTCCCCCAGGCCATCTTGCCTCCTAGGGCTTTACCATATCCAGGTCAGCAGGAGGGATTTCTTGCCTTTTCTCTTTAACAGAAATGGGCCTGTGAAGCCCCGTGGCTCCAGGAGAGAGAAGGCAGAAGTGCCTTTCCGAGCTCATCAGCTACACTTAAGAGACGGGCTGGAAGGCCTCATTATTTACTATCTTGACAGCCTACTCCCTTGGGCTGCTTTCCAGGGGCCAGGGAAACATTTGCAATCAGTGATAGTCCCGCTCCAGATTAACCCTCCCGGGCTCCCAGACAAAGCTGAAGGAAGGCTGGAAGAGATGGGAAGCAGTTAATGTGGGCTATTTGGAGGGCGGGGGCGCTAACCTATCCTCTTTGGATCATCCTCCCTTTCCTCTCTCCTAGGTCTCCTTCATCCAGAGGTGGGTTGGGGGAAAGGGGGAGGTGTTTTCTCCACCTGCCCCAGATCCACCACCAAAGCTCCTTTCCACTCTCTCCTCTGCACCCCCACCACCCAGCCTGTTGCCACGACAACCCATGCTTTGATCAGTGCTGGGATCGAGTGATTTGTGTTTATTTAAATGAACACGAAGTGCCCCTGACATTTTTAGATGTGAAAAGGAGAAACACAGGGATGAGAAAAAGGAAGATGGACCCCCTCAAATCAGGGCTTCTGGAGGAAAGAGGGAAGCTGGGGGTGGCACCCCCTGCATAGAGAGCTCCAGAAAATGAACCTGTCAGTTCATCTTCTCCCTGTGTTTCCTGTTGCTAGACTCAGGGTACACTCTAAGGGATACTGCTACTAGGGTTCAGAGACCTAACCTCCTAGCTCTGACATTCACTAGCTATGTAACTCTCATCTAGCTGCTTTGTCTCTGGGCCTCAGAGCCTTCGTATGTAAAATGACAATAGCAACAACTTTCGTCATAGGGCTGTGGAGAAGAAATCACTTTGTCAGACCGAGTACTATTTTTTTTTTACTCCCACCCCATTCCTGTCCCAGCACTCAGCAAGATGGCTTCAACATAGACTAGGAGTTTAATAAATGTGGGTTGAAACTGAATTTCATTGACTTGAACATCAACCCAGGATGCTTGGGGTTAGATGAAGTCACCACACTGGGGACCTCTGCACACCATCTCCCCAGCCCATTGTCAGAAACACATTCTCCAGTGTTGGCTGCGGCCCACCTTACTGATTATATATTACTCCTCCTAATCAATTCTAGGTTCCAGCCAAGAAGACTTACCAACCTCCAGACCGTCCATCAAGCAGCTCCCTAACATCAGACAGGTAGGAGCGAACACTCTCCCAGCCTCTACCTCTTAGAATCTCTAGCATTCTTCAAAGCTCCATTCAAATACTTCCCCCTCCCAGGTGTTAGTGCCCTCTCCCAAATTACTTTGCATTCACTCCTGCTTTCTGCTTAAATTGGATGCCCCCAATTGAATGTAAACACCTGTGGAGTAGAGATTGTTTCATGTTTGTTTTTGTCTGTCCAGCACCCAACACAGACCCTGGCACACAGTAGGAGCTTAATTCGTGTTTTTTGAATGAATTAATGAAGATGGTTTAGAGCCACCTTCCTGTTCCCCAGGAATTCATCTCTCAGCTCTTTAGGCCTGAAACTTGAAAGGTCAGTTCATGCAGGGGGAGAGCAGCTTGGGAAAAGGGGGCTCATGCTGCCCGCACTCCCTAAAACACTGCTTAGATCAGAAATCCAGTTTCCAAATTTATAATAAGCATCATATGGGGAAAGAAGAGAGGATGAAGTCTGGAAACCGGGAAGGTGCTTTTGTCTAAGGCCACACACTCGGTAAAAGAAGCAGTGTTCCAATCCCAGGGTCTGGGGCTTCTAATCCAGCATTTGCCATTTGCTTCCTGTGGGGCCTTGGGCAAACCACTTCTCACTGTGGGCTTCGGTTCCATGAAATAAAACCGACAGGCAGAAAAAATCGCTAATCGAGGAATCCTCTTCTTGGTAGGCTGCTTGGCTCAGCCAAATCATAGCAAGGAAGGTACCTTTGGGGTACCTTCTTCAACCAAAGTCCATGAACTTAAAAACAAATTTTTATAATTATATTTCAATATAATTGGTTTCCTTTGCATGCCTGTATATTTTATTTTATGTATTTAAAAGCATGATTCTGAGAAGGGGTCCATAGACTTTATCAGAACACTAAAGGGGTCCCTCTCACAAAGAAAGTCAAGACTTTTGCTTTACGGCAAGGGAAGGGAGTTTTGACCCTGGGAGTTCCCCATGGATGAAATCTCGGGTCTAGGCAAAACCAGGAGCCATAAATGCCACATATTAAACTACAGACCTGTCCCGTGGATCTATTGCTCGGAGTCCTTCTCTAGCCAACGTGGAAACATAGCCAGCCTAAATTCTCTCTAAACACCTTTTCAGTTCTCCTAAACACAATTGACCAATTAAACCGAGCAGATTGCTTTGCCGAAAGAGCAAGCTAGGAAGTGCTAATTGCCCTTGTTAACACCCAGCCTTTTCTAATTATCTGGAAGCCAGGTAAGTACCACCTACAGTCCTCCCCCTGCCACCAGAAGCAAAAAGGCCTAGGCTCCCCGGGCTCACCCAGGTAGCCAACCAGGTAGCCAACCCAGGGGGACCTTGCCCATCAGTGGTACATGGACAAAGGCATTAGGCCCAATCAAATGTGAAGGGGCCCTGGGCCCCACTGGGCACACCACTTCCCATGGCCATCCAAAATACTAGGGAAGTCTTCATTTTGGCAGCTGTTCTGTTCCTGACAGATTTCTTCCCAAGAACCGACCACTTTATCCCCAAGATTCAAGCCTAAAGGATTGTGCTCCTGTTGAGGGGACATGTTGGGTGAACACAAATTTATACTTCACGCTCCGACTTGCCAGCCTCTTCCCTTGAAACCCAGTTCATCTCAGGCAAGACTGAGAAGTACCTAAGAGAGCTTTGCTACTGATTCACTCTGAGATATTAGGCAGGTTGCCTAACCTCTCTAACTTCACTTTTCCTTATCTGCAAAATGGGAATAATGCTACCTGGCTTGTGAGGTTCCAAAAAATAATGAATGTGAAAGTATTTGAAAAACCGCCAATTACTTTACACATGACAAGTAAGGGAACTCTCCAATCCAATCAGTAATCATTTCTCCATTTCCCCATACCCCAGGTTGCATGGTGATTAAAAGGGGAAGGGGTTGCTGAATATACTACCTCAGCTGTCCAAAATCACTCTCACAAAGCAGGGAGAAGGTGAAAGCTATTACCTTGGCCTCCCTATAGCCCGTCATCTCCATCCCTCTCCCCACCCCCAGCATCTACCTTCATATAACAGATTTGGGAGAATATAAATCAGAATAAGTGTCAAAACTATGCTTCCAGGGATGGGGTGGGAAGGGGAGAGAGGGACCGGGAACAAGCAAAGAGAACGGTGGATAACTGCTCTTCACTCCAGTAAAATTCTAGGAACCACCCTTTCTACCAGAGACCGATTGCTTCCCCAAGTAGGTCTCCCTTCTTGCAGGGAGTAAGTAGACCACTGAGTTGTTGTGACAGCCTCACAGACCTGCAGGCTAGGGCCCAGGAACTTGGGCCCACGGCCCACAAAACTAGGATCACAGGACTGAGTTGGCACCCTTATTTTACAGATGAGGAAACTGAGGCAGCAAAGGAATGATGGGTAAATTCCCCAAAGTCATGTAGGTAGCAATTAAGAGACAGAGAATTTTAACCCACATTCTGACTCCTAGTCCTTGGTTCTTTGAGACAATTAGGACTTAAACAAAATCAGCCGGAAGTTAGAGAAGAATCATCATGTACTTTAGTGATCTATCCCAAGGTACTTTTACTGTATGACATTAGAGGTCACTGATCTGACTGAGAATATTTTTCACAGTCTGAGAGATTTCTTTGAATTTACCATTAAGATTATTTAAATAAAGATACTATCTTGAATTCATAATAATCATAATTGACATTCATACAAGGCTTTAAGGTTTGCAAAGCACTTTATGAATTACCTTGTTTGATCTTCACAACAACCCTGTGAGGTGAGTGTTAGTATTATCTCCATTTTACAGATGAGGAAACTGAGGCTCAGAGAGGTGCAGTGATTTCCCCAGGCTCACACGGCTAGTAAGAATCTAAGAGAGGAATCCAACTCACCTCTTCCTAACTTGGAGTATAGCACTCTGTCTATTCTCTATACCTTGAAGACACATGAATATACACAATGAGAGAGAGAAAATGCTGAGCCCACCTTGACAACTCCAAGAATGATGGACTTGAAATCTATTTAACATTTACCTCCCTAGTCCAATGGGTTCTCCACTTGAGCTTGAGGAAGCTTCCAAGTCTCTCCAGACTGTGACCTCCATATCATCTTTGGCTCTTCTCCTTTCCCTGCCCCCCTACATCTAATCCTTTAGGGAATCTTTGCCCAAAGTCCTTCTGCTGTCCACCCCTTCCTCTCTTTTCCCACAGCCACTCTGCTGGGTCAGGCCCTAACTATATTACCACTGGATTATTACAGATATGGTGGCCAGCCTCCATGCTCCAGGCCTCCCTTTCCTCTGATCCAACCACCACACAGTGATCAAGATCCCCACAATGCAGTACCTTACACCTGTTACACCTTATCGTGTGAAGGTTGTCGACTTCCTAGTAAGCCAATATAAGATTTTGAAGCATGGATTTCTAGGCCCTCCATCAATTGTCTATCACTACCCCCTTCCAAAAAATCAAAATGAACACCCCCACCCCAGGTCAGGCTCTTCCTTCCAGGCCGGCAAAAAGACTTTTGGGTACCGGCACCCTTTCATCCTTAAGACATTTGACAGATCATTGGTCTTCTCTTCAGAGGTCCTATTGAGTCATAGACCTCCCCTGTTTTACAGCTGTGCCCCAAAGCTTGGCCTCCCAAGAAAGCTTCTGAGATTAACCCCCACCAGCTGCCATCACTCTATGTGGGACTTTGGTAATTCCTGGGGTAGCTATTTTCTGTGGTTTTGTCATTTTTGTTTTGACACATTTATTAAGTTGTCAGCTACTCTAATAGAGACATTAACTTGCACAGTCATTGTTTCCATCATACCTCCCCAAAGATTCTAGTACTGTATTCTGCACAAGAAATTCCCTAGTTCACCTAGCTTTGTCTGGGAATCACTCCTTTCGTTATGCCTTGATAAGTCATCTGGCCAGGGGAATTTCTCTCAGAAGGCCCCTTCACAGTCTTTTCTCCCTGCAGGACTGGAGGCAAGATTGGAGATGTGTGTGTATGAATATATACATGTGTGTGTATGTGTTCGTGTATATATGTATGCATGTGCATGTGTGTATGTGTGGTGGGGTGCTATCTGTGCCTGGCTTTTCTTAGGAGCGATGGGGTATAAGGAATGGAGCAAGGAGAGGGCTACTGGGGACTTGCTGTTGTTGGAATCTGACTGTTGTTGGGTACTCCTTGGAAGCTCTTGTTCCTGACTTTGGTCCCCAATTCAAAGCCAATAAAAGTGTGGAATCTTCTGTTTTCTCTCTTCCAGTGGCTTTGACAGAACCGACAGTTCAAAGCATGCCAATAGATAAGGTTCCAGTTTCTAGAAAGGAAAGAAAGTTCCAAAACCAGACACTGTGGAGGTAAGGTCCAGGAAATTTTGTCCACCTAGGAAAGGGGCCTCCTGGCTCTCAGAGATGGAAAGCATGAGAGCTAAAATGAAGATTCCAAGAAGAGACAGAAAACATGATACAAAAAAGCCCTCAGCCAGGAGTTAGACAATGCAGTCCCACATCCAGCCCTATTTAACTCTGTGGAAGTGCCTTCTATCTGGGCCTCAGTTTCCTCTTTTGTAAAACCACAGGGTTAGAATCTAAGCTCCCTTCCACCTCCACCATTCATCAAATCTGTAAAACATAACAATAAGAACTACGATTTCTGTTGCACTTTAAGGTTATACAAAATGTTTTCCTCATGACAACCCATGTGAGGTGGGTGGTACTACTTTTATCAACCCCACTTCACAGATGAGGAAACAAGAGAAAATAAGTGATTTGCCTGGCATTATACAGTCAAAAAAAAGCATTCGAGACAGGATTCAAATCCATGTCCCTCTGGTGACTCCACATCCATAACTCTTTCAACTAATACTATGCTGCATCTTCAGGTTCAAAGTGGCTCTTCTAGTGCCTGGGGCTGAGGCCTTAATGCAAGGTCAGATGAGCAGTTTCTGGTCCCTTCTCAAAAGGCAGAGGACCATCTTAACCTACTGTCAAAATGGGCCCATGACTAGAGCATCCAATGCCCTGGAGCTCAAGGCTTCTCAGCAGCCATCTCCTCCTTGGGCTCTGTCTCTGGTTCAGGGGTGTCCAGACCATCAGACAAATAGTCGTCCCCACTGGCCTGCTTCATCTTGGTTTCAAGGACTGTGATTCGCTGTTTCAGCTTCTGCTGGGCACCAGTATATTCACCGAGAAGGCGGCCAAAGCGAGTGTACAGGGTCTCCATGTTGGTTTCCAGCTGTTCCAGCTTCTCCTGGACATCTACCTCCATGCTGGCAGCCACCTCGTTCTCGTCCAGCAGCCCTTCCTTCATGAGGATTTCCCTCCCGCGCTCCTCCAGGACCTTCTTGGCATCCGGGTACTCTGTCACGGCCTCCATGAGGTCATCTTTGGACAAGCAGAAGAGGTCTGAGTAGCCCAGGCTGCGAATGTTGGCTGTGCGTCTGTTGCCCATCTTGCTTCCCTTGATGTTGAGGATGCTGATTTCTCCAAAGCAGCTCCCTGCTGAGAGCAGGGCATACTGGGTAACACCATCATCTGCAACCACAGCCAGCTTCCCTTCCTTGATGATGTACATCTCCTTGCCGATGTCTCCCTTCCGGCAGATGTAATCTCCGGGGCTGAAGACCTGAGGGCGCAGTTTCAGCACCAGCTCCACCAACAGTCCAGCCTCACAGTCCTGGAAGATGCGCACTTTTTTCAGGGTTGACAGGTGGACATTGATGGCAATCTCGGCCCTGAGTTTGGCTGGCAAGTTCTTTAGGACTTCCCGTTCATCCACGGTCTTTTTGTTGGTCCACAGGTAGTCAAACCACCTGATGACCTTGGCTTCCATTTCCTTACTGACCTTGCGGAACTGCATGTAATGCTTGATGGCATCAATCTTGGCCTGGAACTCAGCTCGAGTGGCATTCATGTTTGAGATCATGGAGCCCACGTTTCCCACAATCGTGGCAAAGATGAGGACGCCGATCAGGAAGTCAAAGATGACGAAGAGATACTCCTCATCCTTCACTGGGGGAGGTGTCTCTCCAATGGTAGTCAGAGTGAGCGTGGACCAGTAGAGGCAATAGATGTACTCCCTAGCCAGGTAGCCATACTCTGGATCTGTGATATTGGGGTATACCCATGTGTCTACCCCAAACCCGATGGATTTGGAGATGGCATAGTAAATGCAGGCATTCCAGTGGATAATGACCAGGATATACAGTACGAGGTTGCTGATCCTGAAGATGTTGGGGTAGCTCGTCCTGGTCTCTGTGCGATCAAAGAACTCAAACATACGAGCAAAGTGAAGGAGGCGGTTGAAGCGCAGCTCGGGGTTGTGAATCCCGACTGCAAAGTACACCACATCGGTGGGGATGATGGAGGCCACATCCAGCTTAAACTGCAGGGTGTGGATATAGTTGTCTCGGAGTTTTTTACTATCCTTGACAAGCAGCCCTTGTTCTAGGAAACCTAACGGAGATACAAACCAAGAAATTATCCCTGCCCCTCTTCAACTGGGCCTGAAAACAAGTTGGACACTAAGGAACCCCTATCTCATCCCATTCGCACCCATCAATCTGCAGGCTCTGAAGCCCTCAGCCTCGCACAGGGAAGAGAAAGAACTCCCTGCTAATGCTCAACCAGTGAATGTAATGGCCCCAATATCCTGGGAGTGGGAGTTTGGTCCCCTGAAGTCAATGAGGTCCCACTCAATAAGAGTGTTGCGTGGAATACACTTTTCGGCCCTGTGGCTTCTGAACATATTGCAGAGCTGAATTAGACTACACAGGACCCATTTCAACTCCTCCTTCCCCCAACACACACACACACAGAATTAAGTCTTAATATGCTGCAGGCCAAGCTAATTTGGTGTTTCCAAGGAATGTCATCCAAAGGAGAGATGAGAATTCCAATGTGAGTCTCCTAATGGGAAAGTTTCTTTCTGGGAGATTCTAATTACAGTCACCTCTCAGATTTCAATGAAAATGGACAGGAACAGAGATATGAAGAAAGTAAAATAGCCAATGAATCAAAAAATCATCTCTATTTGGCCTTGAAATGCATTCTGATTTTTTTTTATAGCAGCAGTCAATTCATCTTCTCTCTTGTGTCTCACTTAGGTCAGTATTAAAATTGGGCTGCTTCCTCCACTGAAGTCCCCTTGTGATGCCTCACCTTGGTGTAGAGGTGACCTTGAGCTCGCAAAAGCTATGCCAATGAAACACAATCTCTGGCAGGCCCTACCCAGCTGGAAAGGGTTCAAGTACCAACCCAATGAAAGATTGGAAGTCTGTATCCAAAGACTGGCCTAAGTGCAAAGAGATTCATCCCCACAGGATCCTAGAATGTCAGAGGTGAAAAGGATTTGAGAGGCCATCAATTCCCACTCCCTCATTGAACAGAGGAGGAAACTGAGGCCCAAAGAGGAGAAGGGACTTGCCCATGGTCACACAGGAAGTCAGTGACAAAGGCAAAATTAGAACCCAGACCCCAGAGGTTTGGCCATGAGGGCATCATTTGAACTTTGATTTATTTTACCACTGAAACTCGCTTAGATGATCCAGCAATGGAAGGCTGGTCACCTGCCTTGGTGGCCAGGGGGCCCGTATCTGTGAAATCATGAATGCCTAAAGTGCCCCTGCTGCCCCCTCTGCCTGCCCCCAACCCACCCGTGCTTCATGTTACCTGTTCGAAGCCTAATGAGAAGGTCAGCAATATAGACAACATCAGAGACATAGTCAAGCACCAGCCACACCAGATAGTAACCCCTCTGCAGGTCACTGAAGCAGGCCCTGGGAAGGAAGCTTTGAGTCAGGAAATCCAATCACCCCCAGACAAAGTTCCCAGAAACATTAGCTTAGGAGGGCAACCCAGGCTCCTTGGACCAAACCAGCTCCCCACCTCTGGGGCTGGATCCTGCCTAACTGGGAGGCCCTCCAAGCCCAGTCCATCATGGATCTCGTTATTTCTACACTAGCAAAAGCTAGTGGCTGGTGGGTTCTCTTGCTACGTAACAGTGTCCAGCAGAGATGGGGACAAAGCAGAGAGGATACTATTTTGGGGGAGAGAAGGGAGGAAGAGGAAGAGGGACTGGGCAGAAGTCAAGCTCACCTTGCCACCAGCAGGCACCAGTTATAGAGGACAGGCATGGCAATAATGAAAAGCCAGCGGTAATACCAGTCTCCAGCAGGGTCAAGCACAAAGAGTTCAAATTTTTTCCTGAAGAGAAAAAAAAAAACAGAAGCTCGGGGTCTGGAAGGGCTAATTCAAATGTGGAAATGCCCCCCAGACCCAGCCTGTTTGCTTGCCTCTGGTGGTCTTAGAAATGGAAGGGCTGACCTCTCTCATTACTACCCCCTGAAATCTCGGGTTCTATACCTATAAAATAAGAGCGTGGGGATCACCAAGAGACAAGATACAGGAACCCTGCCCAGGGAAGTTCTAGTCCCTGAGGTCTCTGTGTGTCACTTGCAAAGAATCATGCTCCCAACAAACACTGATGAGGTGCCTCCTATATGCCAGGCACTGTGCTGAGAACCCAACATGTTCTGGGTGAGGCTGGCAGGGGGAGCCCCTGTAGCTTGGCCTCCAGCTCCTGAGCACAAGGAGCCCCAGATGACCTCTCTGAGCTGCATCGACTGCCTGCCCATGGTACCCCCTCCGGTTTTCTTCCCCTCATCAAGCAATCACTTTGAGACCAATTCTCTGCTTGGTGCTCTGATTACTATGTATTATATAATATGGAGCTGCAGACAAGCCAATTAGTTTTAATGGCCTTTCCAGTTCTTCTCCTCTCCCCTCCCAGAACTCCAAATGAAAGCTGCTCCTCTGGAGACAGAGATGTTTGAAGTGGCATTTTGAAGCCCAAAGACCCGGATGGGGAGGTGAACACTGGACACTCTTTCTGCCCATAACAGGCCAAGAGCCACAGTGGAGTGCCATGGAAAGGGTCAGAAGACTTGGCTCCCAAACTCAGTGGTTAGGGGGTCCTGGGCAAATGACTTGACCTCTCTGAGCCTCAGTTGTTATTTTTTCAATTTGTAAAATGGGGGGGGTGGGGAATAGAGTTTGCACCAAGAGGCAATATGGCATAGTAGATAGAAGCCTGGGTTCAAGTCCTGCCTTTGATACTGGAAGTGTGACTCCAAGCAAATCACTTCATTTCTCAGTGCCCTAGACCACACACTAAACCATAAACTGCACAGCAAATTCCAGTCTGCATTGGCAGAGGGCATTTCCTCCTTGGAAGTTCCCTATACCACACAGGTCCAGGACAAAATTACTTGCATCACCTTCGTCCTAGGGCCGACTAGATGAAAGTACTGGGTAAACCCTGAAGGGCTCTAGGAATGGGAACCCCAATAGTGCAGTGGAGAGAAGGCTGAATTTGGAGTCAGAGGTCCTGGGTTCAAATCTTGGCTCAATATCTGTGTGACCTAAGACAAGTCACCTCATGTCTCTGGGGCTCAGTCTGTGAGAGGGGCTGCACTCACTCAGTGACCTTTGAAGACCCCTCTAGCTCTAAAGTGATGATTCCCTGCAGAATCCTGAACTCCAAGCCTCCATTATCTCAGAATCTGAATCTGCCATCTCATGGATGAAAAGCAAGTAGCCCTCTACCCTCTCCATAACCCTGGAATGCCCAGATCTGAGGCTTCTTGCCACCAGGACCAGGTTGTAATAGCTTTAAACCACACTAAAATTTTTGGGACACCCGATCCATATCCAGCCATCTTTTTTAAGTTCCATTGTCTATCAACAACCATATGTTACACATCAGCTCCTGGAGGTCCCACAGGCATCAAGAATTCAATCCAGTGAGCTTGTCCCTGCTCCAACCTTCCATGATTCTGTCAAAGACACCACCTCCTTCTAGTCACCCAGTCTTGCAACATTGGAGGCATACTCAACTCTTCCCTTATCTTTCATCCTCCCCCCTTCCTCACATCCAATCAGCTGCCAAATCATATGAATCCTACCTCAACAGCATGACTCAGTCATCCTATTTTTCTCCACCACCCTGGTTCAGACCCACATCACCTCTCACCTGGACTATGGCAACAGCCTCTGACTTGACATCCTTGCTTCTAGTCTCTCCCCTCTCCAATCCAGCCTCCATACATTTACGAAAATGATCTTCCTAAAAATCACAGGTCTGACACTGACCCTTCCCCCGAAATATTCCATGAATCCCCATTGCCTCTGGGATAAAACACAAATGTCTCAGCTGAACATTGAAAGTCCTCCACAGTTTAGCTACAACTTACCTTCAGACTGATTTCTCATTGCTTCCCTTCACACACTCTCTCTTCCAAACTGGACCAATAGCTGTTCACCAAGCTCAGCATATTGCATCTCCCACCTCCATGCTTTTGCACAGGCCACTCTCCTCCTCATTTCTGCCTCTCCCAATCCCCTGAGGTGTTAAGCCTCTGACCAACATACAACAGGGGACCTTACTTTTTGCCTCTGCCGTTGCCATCTTCATCACCTTTGCCATCACCCTGCTGAGCGGTCACCGTCTGAAGCTCAGGCCCCCGGAACCTCTCAAGGAATGAATCAGGTCTTTGTTCTTCCTCTCGGAAATTCTTATTGGCCCAGTCTCTCAGGACTCTCACCAATCGAACGACTCTAGAGGAGGAAAAGAGCCAGTGATCAAAGTGGGCAGAAGATCCTGGGGTGGGAGTGAAGACCTCTGTGGAAAAAGCAAACTACATACACTTGAGCCTCACATCCTGAGTCTGCCATCAACTTCCCAAGAGGCCCTAAACAAACTGGGCTCCGGGCTAAGATGATGCTTAGGCACAGTAGGGATTCTCTGGGGCCTTGGTTTCCTTGGGGAATGGAGAACAGGGAAGTGGGTGGGATTCACACTTATGTATCCTATCCCTGAAGCAGCCCCAATAAAAGTTCCATGGTGACCAAAATGCAGTTTGGGGGCACCTGGTTTCATTACTGTGGGGAGGTATGTGCAGTACATGGAGTCACAAACCCAAGGAGATGGTAGCTGAACCCCAGACTCATTTAAGCCTCCATTTCTACTTGGGGAGGAGGAAGGGCCTAGGACCTATGAACGAACTAGGCTCTGGTCACAGAGAAAGCAGTCTCTGCAACAGCCTATTCCATACACCCAGGAAAACTGGGAAAAATCCATGTTTTCAATAGAGGCTACAAATGGTCACACGTGTCTCTTGCCATAGGTTTGGGGAAAGGCAGATCCAACAGTGCAGCAGAAAATCATGGGCCCTTAATCTTCCAAAGGGAAGACATGGGATCACGACTTGATGAGCAGCAAGCTTTTGATCTGACTGCCTCTCCCTCTCCACAACACTTTGAGCCAATGGAGTCTATAAGTTGACTCGACTCTGGTTTCTTTATTTCCTTTCAAACCCATGGCCTTGTGCAGTTACAACTTGCCCAGATGCTCATGACAGGTGGGAGAAGGGGCAGGGGTTTCTATAGAAGGGGAAGTTGAAGACAAAAAGGCTTAGCAGAAGGGCATCATGGGCAGGAAAGCACTGACCCTTAGGCAATCCAACCAGCTCTGCCTTCCCTTAGCCATCTGAGTCTTTAGCTGGTATGCACAACATACATGTTAATTCATGTCCTCTGGTCTCGGTGCATGGGAGCCCTAGCCCTCTCTCTTGCCAATAAGTTGCCCCCTGAGTTTGACCATACCTTCGGAAACCCCCTCTACCCTGTTGGGGGTTGTCCAGCGCCGCCAGCCTCTGCAGCTCCGAGGAGGTGTCATCATCAGCGGCTGACTGTGGCCTGCAGAGGGCAAAGGGGGCTTAGCTTGGCAGCGCTGAGTGCTCTCCTGAGTCCCACTCAATTGCCAGCAGAAGCAGCAGCAGCTTCTGGGGCCTGTACTCAAAGCACCAGCAACCAGAGCAGGACTTTCTTTGCCTCTCAGGGACACAGATGTCTCAGGGCAAGAAGAGGAGAAAGGATTCCTGCTTGGCATGCTTGCCCCTGAACCCAGGCCCCTCCACCTCCCTCCTACCATCCCAATCTCACCATATGACAAGTTTAGATGAAGAGAGGACCCATATTGTATGGCCTTGTGCCCCCTCCCAGCATGAGTGACTGGCAGGGTAGGATGGAAGCATTGCCTCACACTCCTTTCCTTTGCCCCAGAAGTAGCAGGGCCAAAACTATAGCCCCTCCCTGGACAGTTCCCAATGTAGTATCTAGAGGAGCCATACCCTTGCCTGATCCTTGGTCCAGGGTACATTGAAGTTCCCTTTCCTGATCCCATTTATCCCAGCATTTTCTCCAGCTGACCTCACCAAGTGATCCCAATGTTCTGTTAGGACCCTTTGGGCCAGAAGTGGGCAGAATTTGCTTGGGTCAGCCTACTTCTTCCTAAGGTCAGCTAGAGGAAAGGTAACAAGCTTCCGTAGAACAAGGCCTCTCTGGGCCTGGCTCCTAGATGAGCTGTGGTCTCTGTCCATCCTCATAGACTTCGGAATATTATTTACTCAGGATTCCCAAGAAACTGGCCAGGATATGCTTTCCTTCTCCCTGGAATCCTTCTAGGTGTCTCGTTCTGCCCGCTTAGCCCTCGGAGCTACTAGCCAGACACCTCCCTCACTGTGACCATGCAGGCTCATGCAGCTGCTGACCTGTCGGTCCTACGTTCAGGCTCATCTTTGCCATTGGCTTTGACTGATGGGGGTGGGTGGTGGTTGTGGTTATTGGCTGGAGAGCTCTTCACATCATTTGTTTTTTCCGACATCCTCCATGTAAGGAGCCCAGGGGCAAGGATCCTGCTCCAAGAAGCAGCAGAGAGCAAAGAACAACACCATCAATAGTCATCATTAGCATTAATGTCAGCTGAAAGAAGAGCTGGGGACCAAGGAACCCTGGAAGAACTGGGGAGCTGTCCAGACCCTGCCCAAAGCTCTTTGCCATTACTCCCAGCACTTTGGCCCTTCCATGGGAATATGGGCCATATGACTCAGAAATGCCACGGGAGCTGGGGGACAGGAGGGAAGAAATGGAGACCCTCTATTATCCCCCCTTGCCCCTTCCATGGGGTCCCTCTGCCCTGCTACGCTACCTGCCCTCCCCACCCCTGGCCCATTCCTGGCACAGAGAGTGTGGCAGTCCTTCTCCAGCTAGCTGTGGTTGCTGAAGCTGTTACCATGGTGACCACAGGCTCCCCAAGCCATGCTGAAGCCACAAGCTCCAGGGTAGCTACTACTCGCTGCTCTCAGTGGGGCTGTGACACCTGGATAGTAATAAGGGGCCCAAGGGAGAAGAGTAGCTTGTCCCCAAACCCCCTCCCTCCTAAGGCTCCCAGAGGGGTGAGGGCTTGGCTTCTTGTCATGGAAACCAGGCAATAAAAACAAACCTAAACTCAAGTGTTCCTGATCACTCCAGGCCAGGTAATTCCATTGGCCTGGGCCTGACTGGGTTGCCTAGTCCTTCTCATCCCCTCCTAACCCAGCCTCCCACCTTTCAACCATCTTAATATCACTTAAACCATTAACACAGTAGACCTAGCTTGGGATGAAGGCTATATTTGTTATGTCCTCAACAGGGCCCTTCCCTTGGGGACAGATCCTTCCCTAGGGCCATCTGAACTTGCCCCCCGCCCAGAGACCAGGCCATCCACATCCCTCTTCCCTGCCCCCTCCCCACATATACAAAGCTGGCCTTTCAGAGAAGAGATCTTTGAGATCTTGGCAAAGTGGATAGAGTTCTGGACATGGAACCAGGAACACCTAGGTCCAAATGCCACCTCATGTATTTAATAGCCATATGACCCTGGGCAAGTCACTTTACCTCACCAGGCTTCAATTTCACGCTCTGTAAAATAAGGGATTTGGACTAGATAACCTGTAAGATCTCTTCTGGCTCTAAAGCCGATGATCCCATGGAGTGGAGAAGTCTTGCTCGTGCTCTGAGCAGTAGCACTAGGCCTTCCATTCATTCTCCCTCCTTTTCAGCCATAGCTACCCTTCAGGTTTGAGACCTAGGAGCAAAGACCTGGGTCACTGGGGAGACATACCAAGCTCAGTTGGCATCCATGCTAGCATTTCCTTCAACAATTCCCTCCATGCCACCTCATCCCTTTCTCTGTAGCCTCTCTGTACCCCAATATGATAGCCAGCGACAATCACTTGTATGATGCTTTGCCAAGATTTGAAATACAGAAATGTGGAGCTGGGAGGGACCTTAGAGATAATGTAGTCTAGGGATGGGAAATTTCTTTTTCTTAATTGAGCATCACTGAGCCACAGAAAATGTGCCCTTTAATTGATATTTTTTAATTTAAAAGAAGGAAAAAGAGGGGAGGGGAAGCTTTTCCCTTCAGATCCAGTCCAACCTTCTCTCATTATACAAAGAAGAAAATTGAGACCCTCCAGAGAGGGAGTCACTTGCCTGAGGTCATATATCAAGCTAGAGCCAGACTAGACCCCATAGCTGTATCTCTAAACTCCCAAACCAGTGCTCTTTCCTCCATACCACATGGTCATCCCATGCATGGGTGGCCTGAATAGAGAGGCATGGGAGCTTGGGAATTAGTTCTGCCAAATGTGGAAGACTTCAAAACCTGAGCAAGAGACAAGAAGAGATCAAGGAAGTAGCATATTTACCTATGATGTGTGTAGAGATCACTTCTGTGAGAGTTACAATGGGAATAGTAAGCTGGGGAGATGAAGGGGAAGGAAGAGAAGGAAATGATCCCAGTCTATTGAATCATGAAAGGCAACTCGAATTATCACAGACTTGGTCAGATACTCCAGCAATAGGAGAGTGAACAGGCATTCCCTGTGGCTGGAAAAAGGTGGTTTTAGATCAAATCAAAAGTCCTATTTTACACTGCAGGGAGTCAGCTTTGGTACTCATTGCCCCCGAGAAGTGGCAAACGCAGGAGGAACATAAAGACACGTGAGGAGGATTCAGGTTTAAGTCATGGCTGATCCATCATGACTAATCGTTCTTAAGAATTGGGGATGTTTTATGTGGAATTGCTTGCCTTCTCAATGAGGGGGAGGGGTCGGGAGGGAGAAAGGGAGAGAATTTGGAACTCAAAGTTTTAAAAACAAATGTTAAAAAATTGTTTTTACATATAACTGGGGGAAGATTAAATATTAAATAAATAAATAGAAAAAAAAAGAATTGGGGATGTTTGAGACATGCTTCTAACCTCTGGTGTTGGCATCAAGGAAGACAAGCCTGCTAGCCCATGCCATACTGCTTGGGCTGTCCAGGCTGGCCATCATGTGGGCTGGATCAGCTTTTAAGGTTAGGATCTGCTGAACATGGACATTAGACTCTGTCCTCTCTGTGGCAGAACTCAGAGGAGCCAAATGTTAGCCTTTAGGGATGAGCAAGATATCCCACAAGGTTAGAACCACTGGTTCATTGGGGCTGCAATATGGTGGGGGGTGGGAGGAGCTTCCCTTTCCAAAAGCAAGACAGGAAGGGCAGCAGGTGGAGGGTAGGGATGATCAGAGAACAGGCAAATACAGGAAGACAGAGCCCAGGACTAACCATGGAAAATGTTGCTGCATCCCTTTTGGAATACTGAAATTTCTGACAAGCTTTTTATACCTTGTAGCTTTTATGGAAGAAGCCAGGCTAGAGGAGGCAGCAGCATTGGGGGGTGGGGGGGGGGAATCCTCATCCTCTCAAGTATGGCATTCAGGCATTAATAAGTAAAGCTAAATCTGGGGAGAGACCGAACTCAGGCATTCAGTTAGTGGGATGGATTTCCTTGCTACTTCTGGGAGTGTAATTCCTTCTGGAATCTGGTACCAAGTGCCATTTCTGATGTCCTTTACTCTGGACTTGCCACTGTGGGCGGGGAGGGCCCCCAGGAAGGTGGCATTTGGGCTATTTGCCCTCTATTTGATGGAGGCTGCTAACAAAGCCCTCCACCTCCTCCTCAATACAGGATTGGCATAGTGAGAGGAAAACAGAAAGCTGGGGGGAGGGAGGATTAGGAGCAGGGATTAAGAAATTCAAGAGAAAAAATCAGGGACCAGCAAAAGAAAAGGAAACCAAATATCCCTGATGGTCATGTACCAGAAACGCAGAGCCAAAGATGACAGTGCCCTGGGGAAAGAGATATCTATCTCCAGATTTGCTATACTTACTGGACTGAGGAGAAGGCTGCATTAGCTCTGCACATTTCACTCACAGAAATGCAAATCTACACTGGGGAGATCAAAACACTCCAGGAATGTTACAGCTCACTCACAAAACTGCTGTCTCATCCTGGGCCTTCTATTTTCCCTGACCTGCTTCTATATACCTCCCGGAGGTCCAGGCCCTCTCAGGAATCAGCTTCTAGTGGTGGCTCTGCCCTCAACTTGATGAGTGGCCTCAGGTGAGTCTTTTCTCCTTTCTGGGCCTCACTTTCCCTATATGTCAAATGAGGGAGTTAGCTGCCCCAGAGCAAGGGTTCTTGACAGTTGCTTTGTGTGTCCTGGACCCCTTGGCCAATCTGATGAAACCTATGGACCTCTTCTCAGAATCATGTTTTTAAATTCACAAAATCAAATACATAAGATTACAAAGGAAGCCAATTATAATAAAATTTTTAAAATTAAAAAAAATTTTAAACAAGATCATGAACCCCAAGTGAAGAACCTTCAGACCAGTTGGTCTCTAAGGCCCCTTTCCTGGCCCTGACACGGCTCAGCTCCTTCACTTCTGGTCTTCTAAGCAGAAGAGGCAGAGGCATCAAACTAGACTCAAATGTAATTGAGAAATGTTTGACAAAATAAATCAGAATACAATATAACATAGATAATGTTAATATATGTATTTCTAAGTCAATATGTGACCCACAAGGACTCTTAATGTATGATTTAGTGACCTCATCCCTAGTCTAACGTGCCTGGAGTTTAAATGGCTTTGAATAATTTACAGTTTACTCCCTAAAGAACTATTGGAACCACAGAATTCCAAAGGGTTAAGGGACTTTCGGGATTATCAAGTTGAGCCCCCCCCCCACAAACACACACAATTTACTGAAGCGGAACTGAGCCCTGGAGGTCATTGAGGTCACCCTGTGCAGAGCTGGGACTTTTAAACCCAGGGCAAATGACTTCACGAACACCACCTTTTTTGTCGTTTTTAACCATACCATGTTGTTTCTCCACATTGATTCATTATCATATTGTGGTGAGGGAGTGTCTGTGAGTGAGCCTGGAGGGGAGGGGGTCTTCTTGGTGGGAGGAAAAAAAAAAAGCACTGAATGCTGAATCCCACACCAAACCCAGAGTAGAGGAGGTTCAGTTACACCCTGGCAAATTATATATTCAATTGAACTAATCACACTAATTGACTAATCATATCCCAAGCACTAGAATGTAAATGTCTCTGAAATACTTCAATCGAGGACCCTATCACTGGGCAGTGCCTGGTGCCTGGATCCTACGACTCTTCTGTGGGCACAACAAACACGAACTGTCTGCTTAGAATGGTAAACTAGCAAAGGAAGCATGGGGAAAAGCAGAGAGGACAGCAAATTATGACTAGACTGTCCAAACTAAAGCATGGATGGAATCTTGGGGGAGGCTTACAGCTGTGGCCAAAATAGAGCAGAGTCAAAGAGGAAAGAGGTCTTGTCTCTGGATCTCTGTTTCTCTCTGTGTCTCTCTGTTTTTGTCTCTGTCTCTCAAACACATACACACACACACTTGATTTGGCATAGGTTTGGCCTAGGATCATGGGATTAACATTTTGAAGAGACCTCAGAGATCTTTTGGTGCCAGGAGTTCTCAGATTTCATTGTGTCCTAAATCCCTTGGCATGGCAACTAGGTGGCACAGTGGATAGAGTGCTGGGCCTGGAGTCAGCAAGACCTGAGTTCAAATCCGACCTCAAACCCTTTCTAGCTGTGTGATCCTAGGCAAGTCATTTACCCTTGTTTGCCTCAGTTTCCTCATCTGTAAAATGAGCTGGAGAAGGAAATGGCAAACCACTCCAGGATCTCTCAGACATGACTGAAAATGACTAAACAACAAAAGGATTCCTCAACCACTGTCTGGAGAAGCCTCTGGATCCCTTCTCTGAACTGTGACTTTCAATTCATAAAATGGAATGCATAAGATTTCAAAAGAAAAAACTATACTGAAATAGTTATCAAAATACTTGAAATACAAAGTCATAGACCCCAGGTTAAGAACCCCTAGACTAACCCAACACTCCCCTTTTCATTTGAAAGATTAGAAAAATGAGAAGGGACTAGCAGAGGCTCACACAGCAAGCCAGAGAGTCAAGTCAAATTGAGGCACTGTGACTTCAATTTGGGATTCTTTCCATGGCACCATATTGTGTCTCATTGAATGGGAATACTGGCCTTGGTGGGCACAGGGAGAGAATTCATGGGATCCTGTGAGTGGGTACATGAGGTCATCCTCAACCACATTCAGAGCATGTCCCCAGTACTTTACATCCATTTGCTTCAGGTGGTACTTGGAGTCAGCAAATTGAACCAAGAAAGTCTTGAATGGTGTGGTGTCCCAGGGCCTGGGATATCAGAAGCAGCTTGTAGAAAGAGGCAGCAGGGGGAAAAAAGCCTCCCCTCAACTGAACACAGTTCAATTTCCCAAAGGAACAATGCTGTCGATCTCATACCACCTGGGAATGCCTCAGAGAAACGCCCTACCCTGGAAATGACTTGTCATATGCTAAAAGACTTGTAGGTCCTGATCTCCCCTTAAGGCCATTTCTCTTAAGTTAAGGGCACACTTGAACCCAGAGACAACTGATACAAGGTGGGCTATGGAGAGAGATGGTAGATACTGGTTAAGGGCATACTAAATACACACAGCATGATTCCATGAGGTTCCTTCCAGAGACACTGCTTTCATAGAGCAAATCCTCTCTCTGAAGGAAGTGCTCATCAAAACATGGATGTGTGGATACTTAAGAACAAGATAGACCTGACCACCCTGTAGAAGCCTTTTCAATATAGAAGCCTCCAAACTTTCTCTGTTTCCTTTGAATGAGAAGGTTTCCCACTGACCCCCACCCCCTGCCTGCTCCTGGTCAATAAGCCAATCTTAGCTTGGCACCACATTCAATCCTCTTGAGCAAATTAATAGGTCCATCCCTCAGCATCTCGGGCTCTGGGGGACAGTTACCTGGGTTTGTTAGCCCTGGCTAATGAAGGCTCTCCCAGGCACTGTTATCAGGACATGGTCAGGTGCCTGAACCACCAGGTACCTCTCACCTTGTGCCTTCTACCCAGGGCACAACATCCCCAAATGGAAAAAAAGAAGGCGTTGGACTGGATGACTAGTGAAGTCCCCTCTAGAGTTGACATTCCATGGTTCTATGGCCCTTTCTTGCTCTGACATATTATGACCCATGGATTTCCTGAAGCAGACCCAAATCCCCAAGCCCCCAAGAAGCTTACCTCTTCCTTAGCAGTCAGATAACCTTGGGAATGCAGAATTTTGTAGCCCTGATCAGTATTCAAGTAGCCCCAAGGCGGGAAAGATCTTTGTTCTGAGGCGCAGCACTGAGGTGGTCCTTGATGTAAAACCCTCACTCCAGGCACCCTGGCCTGATCCCCGGCCTTGGACACCCACCTCTCTGTATCAGAAAGTCTCCCCGGCTTTCCTGCTGCCCATCAGAATGGTAATGTTGGGGAACAGCCTGGAGGAACTCATCATGGGAATGGCTCAGGAGCTCAGCAGGAAGATTTGGGGTCTGCACACCGCTGTGTGAAGCCACCAGGGACTGGGCACAGCCTGAGGCCCCCCAAGGGACAGTTGTCAGACACTGGGGTGGCACAGGATGCCAGGCGAGCTTCCTGACCCACTTGGAGTCAGGAGGGCAAACAGGCAGACAGATAGCTTTCTGCTCTCTGCTGGCTGGCTGCATGTGAGGCCCCTCCCGCCCTCCTGGGAGCTCTCAGTAGGTATACTTCACAGGAGCTAATCATGCATAGCTTTTTGTCTGGGGAATCAAAGGCAGGGGAGGTACACTAGCCTACGCAAAGGGGCCTACTCCCCCCGAGGTAACTAGGACCTCTGCCTCTGTTTTGCCCCCTACTGCTTGCAGGCCCAGAGAAGGGGGGTGGGGGAAAAGGTATTGAGCATATCCACTTCATTCTTCTTGGTGAAGATGGGCAGGGAGGCTCAAACCAGGCAGAGGAGACTGAAAATGTTTGAGTGGCCCACAGCCTACAGCTGGCTACACCTCAAGAACACCACCCCTGCCAGGGGACAAGGAAAACGGTGGGCCTACTAGACGTGGTTTCTTCTTTTCTCCGGAGCTAATGAAAGCAGAAGGGAAGCTCTAGAAGTAATGGCTTAGCCCCTGACCACACTTAACCCTACACAGCTTTGTTTCAGCACCATTTCCTAGCCTTTGCTTCTGGGGCAATCTGTGGGGGTTGGGGCAAGAGAGGAAAGATTGTTTATGAGAAACTTTTGAGAGGGGGCAATTATTTCAGAGGACTTTAGAATAAGGTCTATCCTAAAGGACTTACCTATTATCTGAGTTACTCTTATTAACCAAGCCAACAGCATGTAATTTGTGCTGAGGAAACTGAGTCACTGCACTGAGAGGGTAGAGGAACCATCTAAGGTCAGCCCCAGGAGAAAAGTGGCAGAGTTGGGATGAAAAACAACTGGCTGGGAGTTTCTGCACTTCCTTCCTGAGGCACTGAAGCCCCAGCCCCTTGGGAAGTAGGCAAGAACTCAGTTCTTTTGTTGTCCTAGTGTGTGGGACCTTGGTTGGCCCACACTCACTGCCAGACAACATTTCTGAGGAGCCAGCTTCTTCCTCCTCCTCTGTCTGACCCAGGAGGAACAGCAGTATCTCTGGCTCTCCTCAGTAGAAACCCAATGAGGCAGTCCACTGATTTTGCAGGGAGGGAAGAAGGTAGTCTATAATTTTGTGTTTCCTCCCATACTCCATCTGGTCCCCTTGGGGTGAGCCCTGGGGACAGGAAGCGAATGACATGGCCCAGGATATTGGGTCCCTGGAAGACCTTAAAGGATAAGGAAGAGGCTATAGGAAAGGCTAACCAGTTAGCAGCCTGGATCCGAGACCAAGTCTCTGCCTGCAGCTGACCCAAGTCACAGGAGGACTTTCTCTAGGGCCATGAAGCACCTGTTTGTTTGCCTGGGTTTGGTTCTCAGCTAAATTGTTCCCCAAGGTGCACTGATGTTTCACAACATATTTTCAACTAGACTCTTCCTGTAAACACACACATACACACACACACACACACACACACACACACACACACACACGCACATGCGCACAAGCACACATACTCCAAGCAGCTTTCTCAGGAGAAGAGGGAAGAAGGGTCAGGTTTGTGGACAGATGTGTAAGCAGCAACAACCCAAATCCTAAGGGCAGGGTGGAGAAGTCTAGGCCAAGGGAGAAGCCAGCTCTCCCAAGGCTGATGGTCCTAATCTGGCTGCTTGGTACTGCCCTGGAGTCAGGGTGACTGTTGGGATGATCCAACAGAAGGCACATGACCCCAATGCACCAGTCCCTTCAGGTCTAGCAGCCTAAAGCTGCAATGAATCGCTCTTCCTGCTGTGTTGATCCAAAGCCCCCTCCTGATCAGAAGGGGATGATATGCCAAATTCACCCCCCTGAAAAATTAGTCAAAAGGGCAGCCGGAGGACCCACTGAAGCAATCTACTGAGAGGCAACGTTTGCTTAGGTCCCTTTGGTGTTCCAGGCATCAGGATGGTCTTCCTCCATTCCCCTACTCCCCACCCCAACAGGACAAGGGATCGTGGCCCCTTTGACCCCTTGAATGCCATCGCTGCCCACAATAAAACCAGTACGACTTACTCCATGAAATTATTTTAAAGATGGCCTTTTCCATGGAACCTCTAGAGGGCCAAAGGTTCGATCAATATTTGCTAATACAGTTTACAAGAACACTTCCCCAAAGGTCTCCCACCATCCATGCCCTCTAGGTGTTCAGAAGGCCAAACATATTATCTTCTCATCCACAGCCATGTGTTAATAACACAGACTGAGACCAGGGCAGAATAGAGCAGGAACTCCTTCTTACGCCAGCCTCTGCAATGTGCCTCCAGAGCCTCCAGTCTCCCAGAGATCTTTTGCAGCTGCAAAGAGAGACAGAGACAGAGAGAAAAAGAGAGAGACCCACACAGTGGGATCAGCCAGACCAGAGGCTGGGGGCTGCCAACTGGGAGGGAGAAGGCTTAGGGAAGAGGTGTAAGGTTCCCATGGGGCAGTCACAGGCTATGAATGGGGCTGTGAAGAAAGCCCAAGTTCTCCAAAGCCAAAGGCTAAAAAAATCAATAACCGGATCACTGTGGCACAGGGGAAGCTGAAAGGAGATACTCGGGCACACAAAAGGAAAAGTGCACATCAGGGTTTCATCAGATGCCAACAGAAAGCAGCTCCCCTTTGTCTGCCCATCCCCCAAGATCTTCCTGGGGCGCTCCTACTTCTTCAAGACCCAACACTAGCCTTCCCAGTCATGCCAGAGACTATAAGAAACTCGAGGAAACTGAGCCAAGTTCCCTAAGCCAGCCAAGCTGATCGATGGTGAGGCCTGCTTTCTCCCCACCCCCACTTTTTGCCATTACTAGTAGCTCCCTAAATACCTATCAACAGGAATTTTGGAGCTGGAAGGGCCCTTAGCTATCATTTAGTCCAGAAGTGTCACTCCCAAGTACAGCTGGACCAGATTCAAATGTCATTGGGAAATATTTAACAAAATCAATCAAAACACCATAAAACAGAGATAACATGACATTTTCAAATGAAGTCAATGTGTGGCCCACAGGGATCCTTACGGAGTGATTAGCACCCCAGTTTCTATTTGAGTTGGACATCACTGATCTGGTCCAACCCCCTCACTTTATAAATGGGGAAACTGAGACCCAGAGAGGAGAAGTCACTTGCCCATGGCCATCTAGGTAGTAATAGGCAGTGGAATTAAGTTTCCACCTCAGGGCCTCTGACTCCAAACCTAGTATTCTTCCTACTATACCAAAGCAAGTCCCAGGGATAAAAAGACAGGCATTGCCTTTTTTTATCTTATGCTGAATGGGCTCAGCTTCCCTCTCAGGGAGCTATGGGAAGCAGATTTCAGTTAAATAAGAAGAACTCCTAAAAATTAGAACTGTCCAACAATAGAGCAGGCTGCCTCTTGAGATGGCAAGTTCCCCATCTTTGGAAATCTTCATGTGGACAGGTCTTCTGATGCTTGAGGGAGAATTATGCATTGTATAGAAGGATAGCTTAGGTGAACCCTGAGATCCCTGAGCTTTCAGAGCCTATAGTGCCCTGTCTGTCTCATGAGGGGCTCCAGGCTCCCCTTCCTGAGGCCATGAATCCAACATGAGACAGCAGGTCCAACCTGGGGCCCTAGTAGCTTGATTTCCCCCAGTATCTCACCTGCTCTTTCAAGGCAGCGATCTCTATCCCACTCACATCTTCACCGGCCAATCCTTCATGAGAGCTGAGAAAATGACAAAAAGCCAAGATGGAGTAACTACTTTCTTGGAGTCAAAGTAACTCTGTGTAGATGCAGGCCAAGCCTAGTTGCACCAAGATAGGTGGCAGCGGAGAAAGGGGCCCAATTCTGCAGCCCAGAAACAATTCACCAACTCAGGACAGGCTACCTTAATCAGTATGTGTTCATCAACAGAGAGACTCCACTTATCATAAAAGCTATTTGCTTCTGTGCTTAGATTTCAGCCAGTCCTCACTTGGGTTGCTGTGGGGAGCCTACTCATTACTGAGATCACACCCAGAACATGCAAACAATGGCCCCAGCCAGGGGGGATAAGGGGACTGAAAGGGTGATTGGTTTGCTTCCAGGGGCCTAGCTCAGTACCTAGGACAGAGGCCCTCAGGCATGGCGAGTAACTTTCAGCATTGTGCTGATTGATACAGGGCATGGAATGATCCGTGGGGCCCGTTGGGCCTTTCATTGCTGGAAGTCTAGAAGGAAACCCCTCGTTGCAAGTAGGCATGGCAACTCTTCCTGAACAAGAGGGCCCAGAACTTCCAATGTTGCTCTATAGCCCCCTTGGCAAAGATGCTGCCTCTGAAAGCCTACTGAACAAGGCCCCATTGACACCTTAACTGTGACCACCCTAGGGAGGAAGGGCTTGCTTGCTACGCAAGTGTGTCCCAAAAGGCCTCAGGGAAATGAAAAAACCTTAAGCTGTCTGCATAGGGTCAGAAAGGAAGGTATCAGAAGAGAGCAGAGAAACTGGGGAACCTTGAACAGAGCTTTCTAGAGTGACACCAGCCAAGGTGAGAGTTTACTAAAAACCAAAATGCAAAGCTCGTGGTGAATGGGGGTGTGAGCAGGGCTCCAGTCTCTGCTGTGCACAGAGCCACTGGCAATCATAATATACAAGGTGTTCCAAAAATCTTAGTGAAGTCTTAAGCTTTAATAACTGTGTATAATATATATTTATTCTATTACAGTAATTCTTATATTGTTATATTTATCTTAATGTACTAAATTATCATGTTTATTATCTTAACATAGGAGAAATAATGTTTATTCTATTTTAAGATAATAAATGTCTATCTCAATATGATAAACAAATGTTTATTATCTCAATATAGAATAAACAATGTTTCTCCTATATTAAGATAATAAACATTTATCTTAATATATAATACTATTTATTATAAATTTTCTGTATTCTATATAGTGTCTATTCTATATAATAGCTATTAAAGCTTAAGACTTCACTAAGACTTTTGAAACACACCATATGGGCATGTCTAGGGGCATATCATTATTATTCCCCCTAGGGTGTGAAGGAGTAGCAAATGATGAATGAATGCGTGGGAAAACATCTGGAAAAGTATAAGGTACTGTGGTTACTACTACTATCATTGTCATTACATGGTATAACTTAAAAGTTCATGTTCCTTTAACCAAAACATACGAAGTTTTCCATGTAAATGAATAGTATCCCCTCGAGAGGCCACACAGTGATTCTGATGATGCCCCAACTATGCCTGGACTGTCACCTTCAAAGCCAGTGTAGGAGGGGGACATGTGAAAATCTTCCCCACTGCTTCTGTCCCAACATTTGGGACCTGAAACTAAATGCTCCAGTGTGCTCACCCATCTGAGGCACCACCCTTGCCTCTGAACGGATTTTGATTGGTCACCTTTAGGGGACAAAGATTGCCTGCTTCCCCCCCACATACAAAGACATTGGGTAAATCAGTGCCCCCGGGGGAGTGAACAATGGGAGCCTCCTTGGCACCAAGGTAGCTGTACTGAGGGGACACCACGCATTGCGTCCCACTGTATAGGATCTGATAGACTTGGTATTAACACTCATCCTCTTTACTTGAGGGCCGGGGCTCTGATTAAGCCAGGGTTTCTAGGCTGAGTATTTCTTAAGCAGGTCCAGGAGCCCAGAGGGCAGGAAGAAGGGTTTACTGGGGGGACCAGTGCAGCCTCGACAACTTGATAATTCTTGCCCCGTTGTGCGCCCCTCCCCCCTGCCAAAGGAACACTCAATGCACCTCCTGTCAAGAAAGCAGAGCCCGCCATCCTAGCAGGGTCTCTCTGGCCCCCCACCTAGCCCGCAGGATACTGGAGGCTAGGTAAGGGAACAGACCAGCACAGAGATAGGAAGTAGCACACAAAATGGGGCCATGGGCCCCTTTCCATCCAGCCACAATTAGGAGGTGAGGTAAGAAGTCTCAAAGGGGGCTTCTCTGCCCCTTTAAATTCTGTAGTCATCAGTGTAGACAAGGAAACCAACCCAATGAGAAATGGCTGACTGCAGGGGAGCTGGGCTCAAAGGCCAGGAGCTGTTGCTGTTAACGACCAGAAAGCTTGTTAGGGACATCATAAGGGGCCCTGACTGGTCATGGTTCTATAAGCAATCTCTGAGCCTACTCGGGGCTTAAAGGAAAACTTTCTTTTGTTTCTCCTCTCCATCTTCCTGAATTCCCACCGCTGAGGAGGGATCTTAGCTGGTCAAGAGGTAACAGGAAGGTGGCAGAGGATGCTACAGTTACGGAACCCCGCCCCCCTTGGTTCCAGATCCCTGCTGGGCTGGAGAGCACATGGTCACATGGCCGAGCTCAAATAGAATGGTGGACTCGGGCCACAGCCATGCACACACACAAAACACACATATATGTGTGCTGAGTGTTAACCAGAAAGAAACAAGGGCCCAGGTCACCTGGGCCGCCCAAGGGGCTAGAAGATCTTCTGAAGATGGTGGCAGAGCAAGAGTGCCAGGAACCACATTGTCTAGAATTCACTGTGCAGGGAATAGATCCTGTCTCCCTGTGTAAAGGCAGGGAAGAACTCCCTCTTTTCTCTAGCCTGTAGAACACGAACACACACACAGAGGGATACACACACCCACACACACATACACAAACTGAAGTTATTTTTCCAGGGGTCCAAGGGAAACTTTCTCTCTCTCCCCCCGGCAGCAGCAGATGCCAAGGCCGTGCCAGTGAGGTGTGGGCAGCAGAGGTCTCTCTACTGACCACGATCCTACCAGACTCAGTGTTGCCGCTCCAGGCTCCTCAGAGGCAGGATCAGGCCCAGCTGGGGCCAACTTCTAGGAATGCTGGGTTTGGCACAGCTGGGCTTTGTGGTGGGAAAAACAAAGCTCAGGGATAAGAAGACAATAGCACAGTAAAGCCTACGGACCAGACTTAGGGAATGACTAAGAAGGGTAGAAGGGAAACCTCCCAGTGTGGGCACCAGAACAGGAGTGGAGATTAAGAAAACCCATTGGAGGCCAGGAGAATTCTAAGGCCTTACGTCGTATGCAGCGCTGCCGTTCTTAAAAAGCGTTTTCCCAAAGACTCTCATTTGAGCTCCTCAGTTCAGTGAGGTAGACACCAAATGAGATAATATTTGTAAAGCACTTCTGCACTGTGCCCCGCACATAGTAGATGCTATGTGAATGCTGATTCACTCTCTTCCCCCCCCCCATTTTACAAATGATGAAACTGAACATCGGAGAGATTACAGGGTCATAGGGGAAAAGATGATATGGGTTAGAGCCTGATCACCTGACTTGCATCCCCCCTAGTCTATCCACCACCACATCATCAACAATTCCTACCTGACTGCAGCATACATAGCCACGGATCAGAGGGAACACTCCGTTAACCCTTGGCTCCACAAATCTAAATTCCAAGCATGCGGCAGATCACCTAGGGGACAAGCACAAGAGTGAAACCATCCTGTCCTGACTCAGGGATGGAGAGGGGACGTCTTCCTCATTCCCAGCCTCAGGGAACGAAGGACAGCTGAAACACACAAGTCACTGCCCTTGGAGAATCTTGAAGCAAGCACCAGCTACCTTCTCCTTCGGAATGGGGCCTCAGCTGAAGAGCGAGCCGCACAGGGGAGCAACTGTCTGGCTTCAGGTAGACGCAGCTGAAACAGTTTCAAGCAAGCCTGTCCGGAGATGGGGTATAGCCTAGATGAATTCCCAAGGTTCCCCCAACCTGGCTCTGGGTTAATTCTGATTAGAACAGTGACTATGTAATAAAGGGGGGGTTCTATGATTTCAGCAAATCAGAAACTCCTACCTCACCAGGCCCACTCTAGACAGAACCTAGATCTCAGTCTACTCATGGGCAAGCAGTGAGAGCTGATGAGACACAGAATGAGCCCTCTCAGCACCACTGACGCACAGCCTCGGAAAAGGGCCTGAGCCCCAGTGTCCCGCCCAAACACCAATGGGAGGTAGAGCAGGGAGGCTTTTGTGTGGGGCTAGGGTGGGGAGGAAGGAGGGAGCGACTGGAACTGTAGTATATAAAAATATATATATATAGATATAGATATAGATATAGATATATCTCACTGCATATTGCCCCATTTATATGTGTGTGTGTGTGTGTGTATATATATATATATATATATAAATATGCACACACAATGCCATTCTATCTCTTCCAGATATACATACTTACATGCCACTTTTTTCCCCTTTAGACACACGTGGTACCACTCTATCTCCCATACATACATATGTGTATACAAGCCACTCCATCTCCTATGTATGTATGTACACATGTATGTACAGAATCAGTGTGTATGTATATATGCAATGACACTCTCACTCAAACATATATGTGTATATATATGCAAGTATAGATATGTATACATATATTTGTTTATATACTACTCTATCTTCACCATATGTATGTATACATATGTATGTGTATATACAGTGACTATTTCCCCATGTAAATGTAAACATATATACAATGCCACTCTATCTCTCTTATATAAGTATTATGCATGTGCATGTACATAATGCCATTCTATCTCACCACATGTATGTATGTATATATGTATGTATGTATGTATGTGTGTGTGTGTGTGTGTATATATACAATGCCACTCTATCCTCCCCAAATGTGTATGTGTATGTCTAGACAACAGGAGTCCAATTCCCCCGTATGTGTGTATAACTGCATGTGGCTATGTGTGTATGTATGTGTACAATGACACTATCTCCCTCTTATATGTGTATGTAACACCATTCTATCTTTCTTATGTGTGTATGTATATGTGTGTATATATGTGCATATATACACAATGAAGGTCTATTTTCCTCATATATGTGTATACACGATGTCACTCTATCTTCCCTATATGTGTGTATACATATATATGTATATGTGTGTATGTGTATATATATATATATACTACAGTCCATCTCCCCTACACTTATTTACATGTGTATATATAATACCACTCTATCCTCCCAGCACCTGTTTCTGTATATATGTGTGTCTCTGTCTGTGTATACACACATACACACACTAACAATCCATCTCCTTCATATATATTTGTGTCTATGTGTGTGTGCCACTTTATATCCCCATATCATACATATGTATGTATGTCTGCATATAACCACAGTGCCACTCTTTCTCCTCATACATGTGCATGTATGTATGTATGTGTGTGTATAAATATATGTGTGTACACAATGCCACTCTATCTCCCCCCGTGTCTATTGTATATATACACACATGTGTATATATGTATATGTATTTATACAATGCCACTCTATCTCCTTCATATCTTTTGTCTGTATATCTGTATAAATATATATATGTGTGTATACATATACAATGCCAGTCTATCTTCTCTATGTGTGAATATTTATGAATACATGGTAAGTATGCATGTCCATCTTCCTCATTATCGATTTTTATGTATATGTGTATATACAATGCACTCTACTCCTCTATCTCTATTTTCATGTACATATGTGTGTATAATGTCAGTCTATCTTCCCTATGTGTGTATGTATATGTATATATTATATATACAATGATAACCTTTCTCTCCGTATCTATTTTATGTGTATGTATATGTATGCATGTATGTATGTATGTATAAATAATCTATACACAGGGCAGCTAGGTGGTACAGTGGATAGAATGCTCTGTCTGAGTCAGGAAGTCTCATTTTCCTGAGTTCAAATCTGACCTCAGACATTTCCTAGTTGTGTGACCCTATGTAAGTCACTTCACCCTGTTTGCCTCAATTTCCTCATCTGTAAAATGAGCTGGAGAAGGAAATGGCAAACTATCCCAGTATCTTTGCCAAGAAAATCCCAAATGGGGTCACAAAGAGTCAGACATGACTGAAATGACTAAACAACAATACCTATACATAGACAATGCCACCCTATCTCTTCCATATCTATTTTTCTGTGTGTATATATATATATATATGTATGTATGTATGTATACAATGAGTCTATCTCCTTATATATGTATGTGTATATGCATGCATGCATGCGTATGCATACAATGCCACTGTATCTCCCCCATACCTATGTATGTATGTGTCTATGTATATCTCCAATGCCACTCTGTCTCTCCACACGTGTCTATACATATACACATGTATGGAGAGAGAGAGTGGCATTATTGCTACACATATAGACATGCATCCATCCAGATACACATACATACAGTGATTTCCACAGATAGGCCTCCAGATGTAACTGCCACTGCAGACACACTTTTCTTTATGAATGAGGTCCCCCCAGACCACCAGGCCTCCATCATGCTGAAGGAATCAAATGTGGCCCTGCATGGCGGTTTCCAGTCTGCCTTGTCAGTGATACCCACTTTATGCATACAAGCAGAGACACCGGAGGCCGAGGGTTTTATCGTTTTGGCATCTTTTTCCTTTGCTCGTGGGTTTTCCTTTCTCACCCACCCCATTCCCTGGCTGTTGAATCCCTACCCAACTCCAATCCCTCCAGCTGGTAATGACCTCTGCCCTCTCAAACTTCACATCAGACTTTTCTTACACCTCAGGCCGGCACTTACAATAATAACTGAAACCGCTTAGCACAGTGCCTGGTATACAGTAAGCACTTAATAAATGTTCATTGAGTTACTTTACATTTTTCAAACTCTTTTACATACATTATCTCACTGGTCTCACAACAACCCATTGAGGCAGGTATTATTTAAACTCTTATTCACATTTTAGGCTCAGAGAGGTGGTCACTTCCCCATGGTCACACAGCAAGTCATCATCAGAGGCATTTTTTGAACCCAAGTCTTCCTGACTCCAAGTCCAGAGCTTTATCCACCCAGCCATATACTATCTCCAAATACTATTTTGTACTATCTTTTTTGAAACTCATTATCTTTTTGAATGTGCCATCAATCAATCAACGTTTATTAAGCCCCTACTACGTGCCAAACACTGTGCTAAGGGCTGGGGGAAACAAAAAGAGACAAAAGGCAATCCCTGCCCTCAAAGAGAGTGTAATCTAATGGGAGAGACAACAAGCAAACCACTATGTACAAGATGAATAGGAAAAAATGAACAGAGGGAAGGCACTGGAATTAAGAGGGGTTGGGAAGGTTTCCTGTAGGAGGTGGGAGTTTAGCTGGTACTTAAAAGATTCCAGGGAGAACATTCCAGCCAGATAAAATACCCAGGGCAGAGGGACGGAGCGTCTTGTTCATGGAACACCCAGGAGGCCAATGGCACTGGACTGAAGAGTACAGAGTGGGGAATAAGGTACAAGAAGACTGGAAAGGTAGAAGGGGGCTAGGTCATGTCCCCCCCCCCCCATTAAACTGAAAGCTCTTTGAAGACAGATAGTACGTGTATCTCCTCGAGTTTGTACTTTGTGCTGTCCGAAGCAGAGGCTCATTACATGCTTGCTGAATTAAAAACACTCACTGGCATTCAGTTTGGGGTCACAGTGAGCCACGCTCGGAAGTTTGGCCTCCAAACTCCGACGCCTGAGCCCCGCCAACCTCAGTGGCAGTGAGAGTAAAAACAAAGACTCTCAAAATCCAGGGGGCAGCAGGAGCATACCAAGAATTCCTCATTGCCTTCGTGATAGCAGGAAAAAAATAAAATAAAAAAATAACTCTTCAGGTATTTGCGAATGGAATTATGGAGATGGAGTGTTCATTGAAAAACACTAGCTGAAACCTTCCAAGCAGCCACAGCTCCCATAGATAGGTAGCGCCTCTCCCAATCCAGGCAATTCAAGACCGTGGGGATTGGCTCAGGGCACATGGAGAAACTAAGTCCTGGAGAAAGAAGGACTTTGTCTAAGGGTGCACCCCAACAGAATCGGACTAGTCTTGTTGAATGTTGAATGTTGAATGTGTTCATATGCCTTTCTTTTATTTTTGTGAGGCAATTGGGGTTAAGTGACTTGCCCAGGGTCACACAGCTAGTGTCTGAGGCCAGATTTGAACTCAGGTCCTCCTGACTCCAGGGCTGGTGCTCTATCCACTGCGCCACCTAGCTGCCCCCCCCATATGCTTTTCTTGTGTGCATACAACCAGTTGGGCTGTCTCTCTTGCTCATGGGTAAACTCCCTGAAGGTAGCAACTATGATTAGAGTTTCCTATGTAACTCTGCTCACTGCCCAGTAAAGCAGGTGCACCATTCTCAAAAGAGCATGTGCCAACTCAAGATGGTCAACATCAAGGTTCTTGACCCACCTCGCCTTGCAGCCCCAGTGTCAGGAAGTGAAAGTTCATCTTTGTGAGTTGTGAGTGTTGAGTCTGGAGCCAAGGGATTCATTCCACTTACCCCTCTTCAAGATTCACCATGCCTTCAGCTACCATGGGGGTGTCCTCACCACAGGCTTGATCCTTCAGGGATTTGCTTACTGGAGAGATCTAGGGCCCAGAGAAACTTAGGGAATGAGCAAGATGCCATGTTTTAGTGATCTCCACCCACCCTTCTTCCCAGAACAAGAGCATGGTGGGAAAGCAGGCTTTCCCACCCACCTCCACCCTGCATTGCTAGGGCTGTCGCTCTGACATTACCTCCCTCTTTAACCTGAATATATAGAGTACATACATCATCATTTGCATGCTGTCTTCCCCAATGGAATGTTTACTCCTTGAGGGAAGGGCCCCTATTTTTGCCTTAGTTTTGCTTCGCACAATGCCTGGCACAGATTAACAAATGCTTATCAGCTGGCTGACTATTGTTTCTCCCATTGTCTGAATCGACACATAAGGGAGTTGTTGGTGGGTTGAGTCTTAGGCCCTTTCATGAGGGCTATATTACAAGGGTATGCACACACCCCCAGTTGAGTCCAATTTCAAGAGAATATAGAGTACAGAAGAGAACAGTTTGTGAAATAAGGTTGGAAAAATCAATTGGAGCCAGACTGTGGAGGGCCTTGAAAGCCAAACTAAGAAGTTCATGTTTGGGCCTAGAGGCCAGAGAGAGCAGCTGAAGATTTCAGAGCAGAACGATGTGTGCCCTGGGCAGATTCGGGTGTCTGTGGGAAGGACAACTTGCAGAGGCAACAAGACCAATTAGGAGGCTCCAGCAATAGTCCAGGGCCCGAGTGAAGGTGGCAGCTGCATACAGATGTTTCTTGATACTGCTATTGCTACACGAAGAAAATGAAACATACCTCAGCGGTTGTGGAGTTGCAGAAGGCAAGACCTGGCAACCAAGTGAATATGAGGAGCAAGGAAGAAGGGAAGAGTTAGGGATGCCCAACCCTGTGAGAAAGGCGAGTGCCCCGGTGGCTGCCAGCGGTAAGGGGGAGGACCTGCCTGCACAGGGGCTCCTTGCTCTCTGCCCTATTATTTCCCCTTCTACTTTGTTTGAGGAGTAATGATAATAATAATAATAATAATAATAACAGCTAAAGTGTATATAGAGCTTACTATATGCCAGGCACTGCATTGAGCATTACAATTATTACCTCATTGAATCTTCACAACAACCCTGGGAGGTCAGTGCTGTTATTATCCCCATTTTACAGATGAAGAAACTGAAGCAAACAGAGGTTAAGTGACTTGCCCGGGGTGACAAAGCTAGTAAGCGTCTGAGGCCAGATTTGAACTCAGAGCTTCCTGACTCCAGGCCCAGCGCTCTATCCACTGTACCCATGTTTCCCTAGCAAGTTCTTCCATGCTTTCTGGCCTCCTTCAGCCCCACTCTACTATTTTCTCCCAACTAGCTTCTGAAGCAGCACAGTCAGCACTGGTTCCCAAGTAATCTGCCCAAGCTGGTCAAATACATCAGAGTCCATGAGGGTGGAGCATTATCTCTGACTCATTTAGATTTCCCTAGTACCCAGCAGAGGGTCCCAACACATCAGAAGCCCTGAATAAACTCTTTCTTGAGGGAATGAAAGGCACAATGCCACTAGTGAACAAATGAGCATACTCCACAGAGCAAATATGGATACAGATTCAGACCGAAATGCCGACTCCCTGTCAGTCACAAATTAACTGTACCTAGAAGTCTGTGCAAGGGGCCAACCCCAGGGCAGCGAGGTGGCTCAGTGGATAGAGCACCAGCCCTGAAGTCAGGAGGACCTGAGTTCAAATCCGGCCTCAGACCAAACACTTGACACTTACTAGCTGTGTGACCCTGGGCAAGTCACTTAACCCCAATTGCCTACAAAAAAAAAAAGAGGTCAACCTCAAAGCGACCCCTCTCCCCTCTCATCTCTGCTCAACAATCTACTTGGTGGTAGACCATTTGACAGACCATTCCAAGGGGCTATGGGTCAAGGAACACAACAGACTTGGATGATGCCCAACATAGGGCAGAATTCATCAATAACCCAGGGTTTCTTAGGTCAATTTTGTCTCATAAAGACCCTGAGGGAGGAGACAAGTTGGTATCGGTAGGCTTTTTGGGGTACAGGTTCACAGTTGGGCATTAACAAGAGCATGGTCCAAAATCATGATGCTACACAAACAATCGCTTAGGACTTGATCTGTTCCAGTTACCATGGGGACATTTTTTTCTAGGGCACCCTCCTCTTGAATTTCCTCCAACTCTTCCTCTACTTTCTAAATTGCCATTTACTTTAATGCTGGGGCCTTTTAGTATGGATCACTGAGACAAAATGGTATCATTTCAGAAATGACAGGCCATAATGTTGACTACCATACCACAGGAGCCCTGTTGCAAATCACTCCTTTCTAGAATGAACTCTCCAATCCTTTTGAGCTCTAAATCAATGAACCTATGAACCACAGATTGGTGCTTTGGGCCAGTGCCCTTCTCCTCACTGGGCTGTCAGAGGCATATCTACTCTGTGTCCAGGGCCAATGAGGCACTGATTGGCTCAGTGGGTTTCCCTTATAGAAGCCTAGAGGCTGTCTAGTGCCATAGGAAGAAAGGACCCCACCTAATCCTACAGGTGTCCAGTCCCAGATGTTAGAAATAACTATGACATTATTGTACTTGGAGCCTCTATGGTTTCCAGAACCCAGGAAGTAGCTAAGGCTTCAGTAAAATGGAAGTTCTCTGAGGGCATGGGCTGTTGCTGTGTGTGTGTGTGTGTGTGTGTATGTGTGTGTGTGTCTGTGTGTGTGGTAGCCCCAGTGCCTAGCAATGCTTTTTACACAATGGACATATAAGAAGTGTTTGTAGAATGGACACATTACCATTCTTCTTGGTCTGATGCTACTAAAGACAGCTGAGAAAGGGCTGTTAGTGGTCACGTAAGAAGCAGGAGCCACGATACGGGACATGTAGGCTGAGCTCCGATGCAGCTGGTTAATCCAACGAGATCTTGCCCCACCACTACGATCTAGGGAGAAGAGAGAAGGTTTCATTCATTCATGTAGCTGTTTGGGCATCAGGGGGTCCCAACTGAAACCCCAAGAACAGCAGTGCTCCTGTGGCTTCCCAGAGTAATCACTATGTCTCGCTAGTACCTGGCACAAAACTAATCTGTCGGTGTTCTCCTGCCCATGCCTAGGCTCATCTCCCACTCTGAACAGAATCTCAGAATTCTAGCTGAGTTCTTTCCACTCAGATCTGGGAGTGACTTACTAGCCTTTGCAATCAACCCTTGCCCTGACCAGGGCCACTCAGAACACATCTCACTGCTCACATGGCTTGGATGAGTTGAGAGTCACAAACTCTTTTACTTTTAGTGAGGTGGAAGACCACCAGTCTCTATTCCCTACAAACCCCTGTGGCCATCTGGCCCACCGACTTTACCTAAAGACCCCTGCCTGGGTCATGCCATCTGGCCCTCCCCAGAACCCTGAAGCTTTGCGGGCCTTTCTATGTACCCTATTTCCCAAGTTAGAGAATGGGATCCTTGAGAACAGGGCTTGTCTTGGTCTGTTGGGCTCCCTGACACATAGCACAGAGCTTGGCACCTAGTAAGTGCTTACAAATGCTTTTGGATTCATTCATTCATTCATTCATTCATTCAGTGCCTTGATTTGACACCTCCACCCTGCATCAGCTAAATTGGAATGATATGGGAGCTCAGAGTCAAAGACTGGGCCAGGCACAGCCTAAGGACTGGCAGACAAACTGAGGCCTCAGATGAAGAAGGTTCAGATGGGAAGTTATATTTCAACAGGGAGAGGTCCAGAGAAACATGACACCTTTGAAATGGAAATCTCTAACCTCCTGACATAACAGGACAGGATACAGAGCCTGGGGCAACTGGATTTTGACTAAGAAGACTTGGATTTTAGTCAGGGCTCTGGCACTTAACTAGCCATGTGACCTTCCACAAGTGAATTTACCTCTCTTAGCCTCGAGTGCTATTTTTGCTTTGCTTATTTTTTTTGTAAAATTAAGATAATACTGTGTCCAGCACTTACCTGTAGAGATGCAAGAATGGCATGGCTGAAAGAAAGGAGGCCTAGAGTGAGGCAGAACTAGATTGGAAATCCTGCTCCTGCTGTATACCAGCTGTCCTAACTAAATCAGGTCTTATAGCTAAGTGACCCTGGGGAAGTCATTTAACCACTAAGTGTCTCAGGTACCCTTCTCAGACTAAGTGATAGCCAAGTGCTATTCTACATTAGGGGATGGAGTTAACATTCCAGGAGTTCCCAGCACCTACCAAACTACAGTTCCTTAAAAATAAAGAAAACAAACCCCACCAGCTGATCTGCTAGGATTATCATAAGATCAAGTAAGAGAAATTGAAAAGTGCTTTATAACGACAAAGCACTGTCTAGATGGTGGCTACGGTTACTGCTTAATGTTATTAGACTATCTCGGCCTGGAGGCCATGAGAGACAGCAGCTGCCAAGCTCCACAAAATGGCTGCCCAGGAAACCTGGCAATGCTGTCCCAGCCCCAAGCCAGGGACCAAGGCCCAGGCCCAGTTCTCCAGCCTCCATCATGTCTTCTCTGATTGTCCCAGCCAGAGATCGTCTTCCTCTGCATTCACTCAAGTGAGCTTTTTAATGGAATAAGCTGCTGGAGCCCGGGAGAGAGGCCATGACACCCCGGCAATGCTGTCCACCCCACCCACAGCCACTCTGTTGGCTCAGTGCAGCTGCTCAGCAGATGCCGCAGGCCAAATACCCAGTGATGACATGGGGAGCAGTAGCAGCACCCCTGAATCCCTAGTACTTCATGCTGTGGGATGAGCGAGCAGGCCTAGTCTAAGCAGCACCTTCCTCAACTCCCCCTTTCCAACCCTCCCTTCCGCCCCCGTCCCCCCCACCCCAGAGTCTCTCCATCTAGCTCCAAGGCCGCGGGGGAGGGTGGGGAGGGGAGCAGAGGCACGACTCTGTCTGGCCACTGGGGATCTCATTACAGCTCAGGGAGCTAGCAGAGAGGGCACTGAAAGCCAACACTGCCACCCAGGGGCCAGATGGCACATTGCTGAGAGCAGTGCTCGCTCAAAGCTTCCCGAGGCTGCCTGCCTCAGGCTCTCTCTCATACGCGGCCTTTGCCTTCAAGCTCCTGACAGACACGCTGAGATGGAAGGTGCTGGGTCCAGGCATCTTAGCTGCTTAGAACTGGGCACCTGTGCTTTGGCAGAACTGGCAGGAGAACAGAGGGCCTACTCCTTTACCTTCCCAGCCCCTGATCTGATGGGAAAGCCATGAGCATTCCTCATGGTACTCCCCCCCAGCCCACACACACACACACACACACACAGCTGGGGGATTTTCCGTACTCTTACCTCCTAACAGGAGGCGATCAAAAATACTCATGTAGAAAGACAGAGGCAGATTGTCCGACATTTCCCTGGCCTCACTACTGACCCCTCCGGCCACCTTCAGACGGCTAGAGACTTGCACACTCTGATTGACGGTGTCTGTGAAATTCAGATCTCCCCAGTCGCAAGATGAGCCTATAGATGAGGCTGAAGTTAACGTAGTTTCTCCTGAGAAGAGGGAGGATATAAGGAAATCTTTACCATCACCTTCCTACATCATGTGAAGATCGGGGCAAGAGAAGAAGAGTCAGGAAGCCATTTTGCGCTCTGAGCACAATCCACCGAGCAAAAGGGTTGCTGAAATGGGATTGGAGCACCCACTAGGCTCTCCCCAAAATCACCCAGGAAGAAGGAGGAGCTGTGTCCAGTTCATGTTCTGGAACAATCAGAACTTACCTGATGGAGAATACAGAAGAGACATATATGGACCTTTGGCTCCCCAGAGGTTTTCACCAGACAGAGAAAGGAGAGAAATGAGACATCCTTCCTGGTCATAACAAACCATTTTATCCCTTTGGGGCCTGCTCCTTTCCCTGCCCCACCCCACTCCTCTTCAAGTCCCTAGTTACAGGGAAGAATTCTGGAGCTACAAGCAAGCCTAGACCTAGGCCCAGAGTCACCCCTTTCCCATGGCTTAAACTGGATTGGACAGGGTTCATCCTGGCCACTTCAGCCTGGCACAGGAAACCGCCTTAGCCAAGGTGTTCCTTTGTCTAAAGATATGTTCAGAAAGAAATATTTTTTCTAGTTAAGATATAGCCCCCCACCCCAAACACTATCTTAACCTCAGCTGAGGGGACTGGGGATCCAAAAACATGTCTTTGAGGAGACTAGACAGAGGCCCACCTCTACCTCCTGCTCCAGAATGGGGGATAAATACCACACCTCCCCCCAATAGCTTTTTCTCAGAAGACTAGACAGGGCCTCTTGTTTTGGCCCCCTCCTCCCTGTCTCCTGCCCCAGAGTGGGAATAAATATTCTCTCCCTCACCCCCAACAGCCTTTCCTTAGAAAACAGGACTAGGACCATCCTTGTCTTCTGTCTCCTGCCCCAGACTCAGAAACAAATGTGCCTCAAGTGTCTTTTGTAAGGAAACCTAACTAGGACCCTTCTTTTCCCCTCTTTCCTGCCTCCTGCCCCAAAGGGGGAAGCAAGTGCTCCCCCAAGAACTTTTCTGAAAACTCTTTCTCTCATACCTATCTCCTACCCCAAAATTAGGAACAAAGATCCCCAAGGTTTTGTTTTTTCCTGAAGAGACCAGAGCAAAACCCTCCCCCAGCCCCAGCCCCAGCCCCAGCCCAACGGCCTCTGTGCTGCCTGTCTTGTCACAAAATGGAGGACCAATATACTTCAATAGTCTTTTCTGAGAAAACTATACAGGGACCCCATTTTTCCACTCCTTTCTGTCTCCTACCCCAGAATGGGGAATAAATACCCCTCAACCATCTTTTTTGAGGAGACTAGGATCTTCTTTCCCTCCCCCATATTTTTTGAGAAGAATGAACTAGGGCCCTTCTCCCTAAGCCCATGTTCCCTGATGAGGAGCAAATCTCCCCTTCCCTTCTTTTCTGAGAGGGCTGGAGACATGCCCTCCTTTCTTTCTTGTCCCAACATGGTGAACAAATGCCCCCAATGGCCTTTTCTGAAGAGACAAGATTAGGATCTATTCCTATCTGCCCCCTCCCTGCTTCTAATCATCTGCCTCCAAATGGAGAGCAAATCTCAGTCTTCTCTGAGAAAACCATAACAGAGGCCCTTTTCTCCCATTAATTCTGTCTCCTGCCCTTGGGTGGGGAACAAGTATCCCCCTCCCAACTGCCTCTTCTGAAGGTGACTGAACTCGGACCCTTTTTCCCCTTGGCAGCTGGTGGCACAGTAGATAGATAGCCCCTCAGCCCACAGTCAGGAAGACCTGAGTTCCAATCTAGCCTCAGACACTTCAAAGCTCCATGTGACTCTGGGCAAGTCACTTCACCTCTGCCTACTTCAGTTTCCTCATCTGTAAAATGGAGATAATAATAACATTTACCTGCCAGGGCTGTTGTGAGAATCAAATGTGATAAAATACAGAAAGCGCTCAATATGTTACCTGACACATAGCACTTAATAAGCGCTTTGTTCCTTCCTTCCTCAGTCCTTGCTGTCCCCTGCCTCTAGCAGAGCAAATACCCCCCAACCATATTTCTGAGGAGACTAAAGGAGGATCCATTCTCTTCCTCCCCACCATGCAAGGAAAGCAAATATTTACTCAGTCTTTTCTGAGGAAACCGGGGAAAGACCCTTCTTTTTTCCCCTTCCTCTTCTCTCTCCCCTCCCCAGGATTTTCTGAGGAGACTGAACTGGGGATCCTCCTCCCTCTTCTTCCTGCCTCCTACCCTAAGATGAAAAACAACCCCCCCCACCACACACACATACACACACACACACACACACACACACACCCCCACACCCACCACCCCCCTTCTGCGAAGACTGGAACCCTTTCCCCGCCACCCCCCCCCACAATTCTTGTCTTGTGCTCCGAGATTGGGAGCAAATGTCTCCCTCCACAGCCTTTTCTGAGGAGACGAAACTCATCCCCGCCCTTCCTTCTTTCTTGCCTGCTGTCTCCTACTCTAAGCTAGAAGGAAAATGTCTCCCTCCACTGCCTTTTCTGAGGAAACTGGACTGAGACTCTTTCCTCCTCCTCCTCCTCAGTGCTTGCTGTTGTCTGTCTCTAGGAGAAGAAATTCCTCCCAATAACCTTTTTGGAGGAGATTGAACTGAGACCCTTTTCCCCCTCCTCACTTCTTCCTGTCCCCTGTCTCGAGGAGGTAAATTCCACCCAACAGTATTTTCTGAGGGAACCAGATAAACTCGGATCCTTCTCCCCATTGACTCCCTGCCTTTTTATGTTCTACCTCAGAATGGAAAATAAATGTTCCTCAACAGTATTTTCTGAGGAGACTAGGCCAAGATTTTTCTTTTTGACCCCCCCCTTCTCCTGCCCCAGGGTACCTCCTAATGATATTAGGACCCTTCTGCCCACCCCACCACCCCACAAATGGGGAGCAAATATCACCAACAGCCTTTGCTGAGGAGACAGGAATAGAACCCTTCCACCCACCCCCACCTCTCTGCTTTCTCTCTTTTGCCTCAAAATGTCAAGCAAATGCTCAAGTCTTTTCTGAGGTGACTGGGCTAAAAACCCTTTTTTCCTCCTCATCTTCCCTGTCTCCTGCACTTGGGTTACAGAATGATGCCCCCCCCAACAATCTTTTGTTGTGAAGAAAACAGGACCTTCTCCCCCTTAGTTCCTGTCATCTGCTCCAAGCTGGAAGCAAATGTTCTAACAGTCTTTTTCTGTGAAGACCAGGTTCAGACTCATTTTTTCTTCTCCTGACAGCTTGTTGTCCTCTGTTTCTAAGAGAGCAGATGCTACCAGTCTTTTGTGAGGAGACTAGATTAGGATTCCCCCCAGCTTCCTTTCTTCTTCCTCAAAATGTGGAGTAAATACTCAGTAGTATTTTCTGCAGAGACTGAGCTGAATGTCTTCTTCTGCCCACCGGCTCTCCTTGCCTCCTGCCCCAAGATGGTGAGCTAATGACCCAGAAGCCTTTTCAGGAGACCAGACTGACACTTTTTCTTTCCTTCATTCACTGCTGCCCAGCCTATGTCTCTGTGCCACCCAACTGTATTTTCTGAGAAGATTAGACACAGATCCCCCCAATTGCTTCCCTACTTCTAGTCATATGCCTCAAGATGGAGAACAAATGCTCCTCATCATTATTTTTCTGAGGAGACTAGACTAGGAACCTCTCATATTTTCTTGCCCCAGAATGGAGAGCAAATCCACACCCCCTCAACAGAATTTTTCTGAGGAGACTAGGATCTTTTCTCTCCCAATAGTGTTTTCTGAGAGACTGAACTGGAATTTTTCCCCATTCTATACTTGTTTCCTGCCCCAAGATGAGAAGCAAATGTCCCAAAGAACCTTTTATGAGGAGATAATACTTGTTCCTAGCCCTCCCCCTCCACCCCTGGCATACAGATTCCTGTCATCTGCTTAAAAATGGAGAGCAAATATGCCCCCAACCACCTTTTCTGAGAAGAATGGACTGAGAACTTACCGCCTCACCTTTCTTCCCTGAGAAAACGAGGACTCTCCTCCCCCCTCTTCCTTACCTCCTCTCTTCTGCCTTAAAATGGAGGACAAATATTCCTCCAGTCTTTTCTGAGGAGAATGGATTAAGGTCTTATTTTCCTCTCCTCCCTGCGTCTTCTGCCTCTAGGTGGGACCTTCTCTCTACCCCCTTAATATTTTCTGAGATTAAATTATGGCCCTCACTCCCCCCTTCTCCATCTGCTTGCCCCCAAATCTTTTCTGAGGAGACAAAACTAGCTGCCCTCCCCCACTTCCCTATCTTCTACCTCAAAATGGAGGGCAAGTGTTCCTCAGTAGTCTTTTCTAAGGAGATTGAACCAAGACCCCTTTTCTCTTCCTGTTTCCCGCCCAGAAGCTGAGCAACAAATTCCCCCTCACACACACCCCTAAAGTCTTTTTCTGAGGAATCAAGGACTTTCTTCCAATCATATTTTCTGAGGGATCTTCCCCACCATCTTGCTTTCCTTCCCCAGGATAAGGAGCAAATGCCCCCCACAATCTTTTCTGAGGAGATTGAGACTTCCCACCCACCATACTTTCTTCCCTGTCTCCCGCTTCAACCTTTTCTGAGGAGACTAGATTAGGCCCTTTTGCCCCCTTCCTTCCAGACTGTTGTTTTTTGCCCTTAAATGTAAAATAAGTGTTCCAACAGCATTTTTGAGGGGACTGGATTGAGGTTCTTTCCCTCTCATTACTGTTTCCTGTCTTCTGCCCCCTAAAATATTTTTCTGAGGAGACTAGACTACCGCCCTTTTCTCTTTTTCCCCTCAAGCTTTCTGTGTCAGCCACACAACGGAGAACAAAAGTCTCTGACAGGATTTTCTGAAGAGACTGCTCTGGAACCCCTTTTTTCCCTTTCTTCCCTGTCTCCTGCCCCAGTGTGGGAAGCCAGTCACTCTCAAGAGACTTTTCTGAGGAAATTCCCTAGGCCTGGCCTTGAGGAGGCTCCTTCTCACTCTATCTCCTCAGAAGGAACCACCTCCCTTTTCCTTTCAGAGTTAGTCTGGCTTAGGAGCCTCACACTGCCTGCCCTGTACAAATCAACCATTTCAAGAGGCTTTCTGTTGGACCTCCATAAGTGGAATCTGGACTGAGAGAACACCTCATAGACAGGAGCTCCTTCTCAGCTGCTTGCCTCCTTCCCTCACCCAAAGGCAACTGGACAGCGTCAGGCTACTGCGCTGCGTGGCTCTCTATTTCCCCCTGGTGGCCAACAACTGGTATTGCAGGGCATCGCCCTCCTGCATCACAGGCCTCGCCCACCTGTCAGTCAGTCTAAGAAGGGCTGAGCCACTCCAGCCACTTCAAGAAATCAACTAGCAGGCCGCCTCCTACAGGCCACCTCAGGCCCTGACCAGCTGGAGGGGAAAACTGGGGTTCAGGGATGGGTAGGGGGGCAAGGGGACCAAAGCCAGCTCCAAGCTTGGCTGGACCACACTGGCAGACCTGAATCCCTTCACATACCAAGAAGCCAGAGGAAAGAAACTCTCAAAGAATGATGGGAAAAGGAAAGAAAAAGCCTAGTTACTGGGGTGAGGGGAGGCAGGGAACAACTGAAATCCTAAGAAAAAAAACCCAGGCAAGGAGGCCTGAGTATTCCTTTAGAAAATTCCTAGTCATCCAGCCTCTTTCCATCCCTACTAGCAAGCTCTAATCCTCTTAGGCACTAAATATTGAGATTTTTTTTTAATTCAAAATTTTGTTTTTTTTAAAAAAAAGAAACATTTCCAAAGGAGCCTACTATGTGTGGGATACCATATGCTTGTTGCCAGGGAAACAAAAGCAGCCCCCCAATCATCCTGTAGCTTTCCGTTTCTATCACACAATGGAGAACAAGTGTCTCTGACAGTGTTTTCGGAGGAGACTGGACTGGAGGAGATTAGAGATTAGAGCATCTTCCCTGAGGCTGTGGGCAATGCTAGACAAGCAAGCTCAGTTTTGTGAGACTCTCCCTTCCAGCAATCAATTCAGTCTCACTCCAAATCCCTTGAGAAAGCGCCTTCACTGTGCACTGTCTACACTGAACTAGATGCTAGGGACTTAGACATTCTGCTGGAAAAAACCCAGCATTTAGGACATTTTTAGTGAGATGGGAAACCTCTGTAAGCAGAGATTCTGCCTCAGCTCTGTGAAGAAACCCGCTTTCTGCGACATAATTCTATTCAATGCAATTTCAAAAAGCATTTCATCGGTGTCTGTTATCTGCAATGCTCTGAGCCAAGGGTGGGGGTGGGGAGAGATACAAAAACAAGAACAAAAACGGGGGGGGGTAAAAAACCACTGCTTAAGCCATTTTTCCAGAGCTAGAAAGCCCCAGAAGACCATGGTTGTGGGAGGGGTGCTGCAGCTGAGGCTCCCCATGACATCATTCAAATGGATTCCACTCAATACTCAGTCAATAACTGCCTACTATGTGTACTGCACTGAGCCAGAGGCCAGAGAGGAAAAAAACAAGCACAAAAATGGAATGGAAAGAAAAAATAAAGAATAAAAATAAAATAAAAAACCACCCAGCACCGAGAATGTTTTAACCAGGCTAGAAATCTACTGCAGAGAGACATTTTTGTCTCCGCCCTGGGAGAGGAGGAGACAGAATCAGTACAAGTGAGGGTCTCCTTGCCTTGATTCAATTTAAAACACACACACACACACACACACACCTTGAATAGGCACCTACTACGCACCACATCTGATAGGAGAGCAGGGACATACACAAACAAATGCAGGGCCAGACCTTACCCCTTAGACTAGTTTTTCCTAGGCTCAAAGTGACTGTGCAAGCTGAAGATAGCAGAAACTGCTCACAGGGTAGGTGGAGCTCCTTTTTGGAATTCAATTGAACTCCATTCAGAACATGTTTAGTAGATGCCTACTGTGTGCAAGGCAAATGCTAGATTCTGGGGGCACAGAAATGAGAAGAAAAATAATAGAAGGGAAAAAACTGAAAAGCCCCCTTCTGAGCTGCCGTTACCAAGCAGAGTGCCACGGCAGGCAGGCAGGCAGCGCGTCCATCTTCACACCAGGAGGGCATCTGGTAAGCTCTTATCTCTACGGAGGCTCTTATTTTCCATGATTTACTTCGATTTACAAAAAGCATTTAATAAATATGTACAAGGGAATAAAGAACTATGTGTAATATAGTAATAATAATAACACAGTAAATAACTATGTGTAAGGGAGGGCGCCAGATGCTGTAAAGATTTTGTAAAATCCTCTAAAAATCCTCTTAAAAAAAGAAAACCTGACAGAAGCAAATTATCATTTATGTCACTTAAGATAGTTTTACCCAGGTCGAAAGTCACTATGGGCCATGTTCTCACCTCAGCCTTGGGAGACAGGCAGATGATCTCATAGCACTGATAGTCTTTCCTTTTGTTTTGATGGGATTCAAAACAATTCCAGAAGTGATCACATCTGCCATTTACATGGCACTATCAGATTTCAAAGCAAGGGCACATACATAATTTCACTTGTTCCTCATAACCCAAGTAACAAGAACAGCTCCAGGGAATGGAGTCTGAAAAGGGAAGTAACTTACCCAGGGACACTCAGCTACTCACCATATGGGGCAGGATACAACTCCAGATCTCCTGGCACCAAGTCTGGCGTTCTGTCTTCTCTCCTTTGCCTGGGGTTAGGGCTGACCTTTGGAAGAGGGTGCCAGGAGGGTGGGGATAGAAAAAGAAACATGAAAGCACCATCTCTTAGGACCATTTTTACTCACTTTGGAAAATGACCTTGGCTTTGCCCTGGGAGTAAACTAGTCGAACTCAGGACTACTGAGGCTCTCCTTGCTATGACTTAACTCGAGTCAAAAAACATTTCATCATCACTTGCTATGTATGAGGCCTGGTGTTGGGTGTTGGAGAGATTTTTTTTAATCTCTAATGCAATTTTCAAAAAACAACAACTACTCCATCTCTTAGGACATTTTCCCCCAAGTTGAGAGCCACTGGGGGCCGAGCTCCTGCCTCAGTCCTTGAGGAGGAATAGATGATCTCATAGAATTCTTGATTTTGGGGGGGGGGTCTCCTTTCTGTGACTCGGTTCTATCTGATGCAATTGAAAAACATTTCTTAAGGCCTATGATGCCCCGGGCACCATGCCTGGTGATGAGGAGACAAAAAGGAAATGGAAACCCCGTATCTTGGGCCATCTTGACCAAGGTCCACCATGGCCCACATGTACCCTGCTCCAGCCTCCATGCTGATAGTGAGCTAGTTGACCTACTGAAGTTCTTCTTATCAAAATTCAATTCAATTCAAGAAACATATAGTAAGTAATGTGAAAATATGTTTAATAGGAATGTATATGTATAGCCTATATCAAATTGCCTGCCCTCTTCGGGAGGGAGGTGGGGAGGGAGGAAGTGGGAGAAAAATTTAAAACTCAAAAGCTTATGGAAGTGATTGTTGATAACTCAAAACAAATTAATAAAAAAGAAAATTTTTAAAAAGAAACATATAGTAAGACCTGCTGGGTGCATGGCAGAGAGATCAAAGCCTGAGATGCCCAAACACAAGGAGGACAAGTGCCTCAACGTAGGGCTCTTTGTGCCGAGGTTAAAAAGCTCTGAATGACAATCCTGGCTCTAACTCAGGAATGAAGCTGGAGGAGCCCAGAATTCCTCAGGGTCCCTCCTTCCCAGGATTCCATAATCACACTGGTCAATTTCCTTAAAACCTTAGATATGTACCTACTATGTTCAAAAGCAGCTAGCTGCTAGAGGCCAGGGAGGGGGAGAAAAGAGAAAGAGAGAAATCATCACCATGGAGCTTTTGTCCAAGGTAAAAGCTGCTGAGCATCAATATTCTGCCTCTGCCTTGGGAAGAGACTGCAGAATTTCATATTGCTTTTCCATGATTGAATTCCATTCAAAAGCCACTTAATAAACACTTTATATGTGGTTCTGCCTCAGCTAAGGGAGGGGGCCAGATTAGCTGCTGCCACTGAGGCTATCAGGGCTCTCCTGGCTATCATTCAAATGGATTCAATTCACAGAGCAGTCAATAACTGCCTACTACGTGCAGTACACTGAGCCAGAGAGGAAAAAGCCAAGCATAAAAACAGAGAGGAGAAAAAAAAAAACAAAAACAACAACAAAAAAAAAAACCAAAAGAAAAACCATCCAGCACTAAGGACATTTTAAGGGAGCTAAAATCTACTGCAGAGGGAGATTTTTGCCTGTGCCCTGGGGAAAGGCTCAAATAGCAACCAGCACTGCTAGGTGATCCAGTCTGAGATCCCATTCAAAAAGTAGGCACCGACTGTGTACGAGGCACCGGGCTGGATGCCAGGATTCAGAAAGGAAAACAAAAGCAATGAAATCCCCCCCACTGAGATATGTGCATCCAGGTAGAAAATCACTGCAGAGAGGGATGCTGCCTCAGCCCTGGGAGAGACAGACTCAGGAGTAGGGAGGCTTTCCTTGCCATGATTCCATTTTTAAAAAATTGAATAGTTAAAAAATTAAAAAAAAATTTAAATAGTTTTAAAATTCAATTCAATTTTTTTAATAAATTAAATACTATGCACCTAATCTTAACCCATTGTGAATCTCTGGACATACATATAAAATACAAATACAGGGACAAACCTCCTCTCCCTGGCCCATCTCTTTGGGCATTTTTACCAGGGCAAAAAACCACTATTGATATGTACCCTCCCCTGTCCTAGGATCAGCTCACCATTTTTACTGCTCTCGTTTCCATCATTTAATTCCAATGATTTAAAAAAAAAACAATTAGTAAGCGAGGCCCTACAAGAGTTCTTCAGCATTGCTTAGGACCTGTTTATTCCCAGAGAGAGCAACACAGGCAGCACTCAGAGCTATGCCCTCAAAGGAACTAGGCAATCTCATTGTGATGGGGAGACCAAGATGAACAGAAAACCAGTGAAAACAACATCACTTTGGACATTTTGGACCAAGGGAGCAAAGCACTATGGATACTGACCCTGTCTCCAGTGTAGTCAGTCTCATTGAGGCTCCCCCAAAAGCTTAAGTGCAAGTCACAGTGAGCATCAAAGGCTGGGTGGACACACAAAACAAGAACAAGAAATAGTGAAAAATACCATCCATTGCTCCATTTTCCCAAGGTCTATAGCTATGGCCATGCATACTCAACTTGCTTTGGCTAGGGGACTGGTTTAAATGAGCTCACTGCTCTACTGGGCCTCTCCTCTTTACAATGTCATTCAATTCATTTTTCAAAACATGAACCAAATTACAAAACACTTTTCACACAAATAAAGTCAGATCTAAATAATTGGAAAAACATCAGTTGTTCATGGGTAGGCCAAGCTAATATAATAAAAATGACAATTCTACTTATGCAATGCCATACCAAACTACCAAAAAATTATTTTATAGAGTTAGAAAAAATAATAACAAGATTCATTTGGAAGAACAAAATGTCCAGAATATCAAGGGAACTAATGAAAAGAAATGCAGGGGAAGGTGGCCTAACCATTCCAGATCTTAAATTGTATTATAAAATAGCAATCATCAAAACTGTTTGGTACTGGCTAAGAAATAGAGTGGTGGATCAGTGGAATAGGTTAAGTATGCAAGACACAGTAGTCAATGACTATAGTAATCTATTATTTGATAAACCCAAAGACTCCAGTTTCTGGGATGAGAACTCACTCTTTGACAAAAACTGCTGGGAAAACTGGAAAAGAGTATGGCAGAAACTAGGCATAAATCAAAATCTCACACCATATATCAAAATAAAGTCAAAATGGGTTAATGATTTAGATATAAAAGCTGATACTGTAAGCAAACTGGGAGAGCAAGGAATAGTTTACTGATCAGATTTATGGAGAACAGAAGAATTCGTGACCAAACAGGGGATAGAAAACATTATAAAATGCAAAATGGATAACTTTGATTACATTAAATTGAAAAGTTTTTGCGCAAACAAAGCCAATGCAACCAAGATTAGAAGGAAAGTAGAAAATTTGGAAAGGATTTTTACAACCAGTCTCTCTGATAAGGACCTCATTTCTAAAATATATAGGGAATTAGGTCAAATTTGTAAGAATACAAGTCATTCCCCAATTGATAAATGGTCAAAGGATATGAACAGGCAGTTCTCAGATGAAGAAATTAAAGCCATCTATAATCATATGAAAAAACGCTCTAAATCACTATTGATTAGTGAAATGCAAATCAAAACAACTCTGAGGTACCACATCACACCTATCAGATTGGCCAAAATGACAAAACAGGAAAATGATAAATGTTGGAGAAGATGTAGCAAAATTGGAATACTAATGCATTGTTGGTAGAGTTGTGAAATGATCCAACCATTTTGGAGAACAATTTGGAACTATGCCCAAAGGGCTATAAAAAATGTACATACCCTTTGACCCAGCAATAGCACTTCTAGGGCTATATTCCAAAGAGATCATACAAATGGGAAAGGACACATGTACAAAAATATTCATAGCAGCTCTTTTTGTGGTAGCAAAGAATTGGAAATTGAGAGGATGCCCATCAATTGGGGAATGGCTGAACAAGTTGTGATATATGAATGTGATGGAATACTATTGTGCTATAAGAAATGATGAACAGGCTGACTTCAGAAAAACCTGGAAAGACTTGTATGGTCTGATGCTGAGTGAAATGAGCCGAACCAGGAGAACGTTGTACACAGTTACAGCCATGTTGTGTGATGACTAATATTGATAGACTTAACCCTTCTCAGCAATACAAGGATCTAAGACATCTCCAAAGGCCTCATGATGGAAAATGCTATCCACATCCAAAGGAAGAATTATGGAGTTTGAATACTATTTGCTATTTTTTTCTTCTGTTGTGTTTTGTTTCCTCTTTCTGGTGATTCCTCCTATTGGTTCTAATTCTTCTTTACAACATCACTAATGTGAAAATATGATCAATAGCAATGTACATGTATAGCCTATATCAGATTGAGCACCATCTGGGGGAGGGAAGGAGGGGGAGAAAAATTTAAAACTCAAAAGCTTATGGAAGTGATTGTTAACAATTCGAAATAAATTAGTTTAAAAAAAGAAAAGAAGGAATTTGAATAAATAAATGAATGAATTAAAAAAAACAAATATCTAGCAACACAAAAAAAAGAAAATATGAACCACCTGTTCAAGATGCTGGGAATACAAAAATTGAAAACAAGGAAAACACCAGGCCATTGTGGATGCTGGACCTGCCTACGCCGAGGCCATGTGGCCTGGGTGAGTTCATCATTCTGTTGAAGTTCTACATCCCATGACTCAATTAATTTCATGACTTAAAAAATGGATTCAACATTGGCTAAGGCCAATGCTTTAAGCTGGACCCTGGAGGTACTCAAACCAAAACTTAACAGGAAATCCCATTCTATAAAAGAAAAGCAACATGCACAGAGACATGGAAAACAAAAGTAATTTGGAGCAGGGAGAGATCTCTAATGCCTGGGAGGGATCCAGAAAGGCTTCAGGGAAGGGGTGACACCTGAGTTTAGCCTTAAAGGTAGAGAAGGATTCTGTCAAACCGATGAGGATAGAGTACATTCCAGGCAAGAGAGGAGGACCATAAAAATGCAGGGAAATAGAAGAAGGCATATCAAGCTTCGAGAAGAGCCACTAGTTTAATTTGCCTGGAATATGGAAAGGGGCTGATGTCATTTAAACAGTATAGGGAACTTCAAGATGCAGAAACTCACTCTACCAATGTTGGTCAGCACCTTCTCTGTAACTTATCATCTTAAGAGAGTTACTGGGGACACTGAGAGATGAAATGATTTGCCCAGGGCAGGGGTGGGGAACCTGCAGCCTCAAGGACACATGTGGCCCTCTAGGTCCTCAAGCTCAGCCCTTTGACTGAATCCAAACTTCACAGAACAAATCCCCTTAATAAAAAGATTTATTCTGTAAAATTTGGATTCACTCAAAAGGTTGCACCTGAGGACCTAGAAAGCTATATGTGGCCTCAAAGGCCCAGGTTCCCCACCCCTGGCCCAGAGTCTCCTAGATAATATATGTCAGAAGAAGGACTGAAAATCAGGTCTTCCTGGTTGGCTCCCAGGTTGGCTTTCTATCCACTGTGCCATGCTGCCCTTGGTCAAGAGAGTAGAATGAAATAAAGCAAGAGAAGTGGATTGGAGGCAGATTATAGGAGGCCTTAAGTGCCAGACTAAGGAGTTTGTAGATTATCCTAGAGGTAATAGGGAGACATTGAAGATGTTTGAGCAAGGGATTGAGGTAGTCAGACCTATGCCTTAGGAAAATTATTTGCCAACTGTGTGGAATTAGAGAGGGAAGAGACTGGAGATGAGATAACTAATTAAAAGACTATTAGAAAAGTCTAAGCAAGAAGGGCAGAAATTAGACCAAAATGGTGGCTCCACGAGTAGATGGGCTGCTCTCGGATCCGAGAACATGAGGGGGAGGAAAACCCAGAAGTGATGACCTAGGTGACTGGGAGGATGGTTGCACCCTCAGCATAAGTAAGTCATTTTTGTCTGGGGGGAGCAGAGACATGATAAAGAGCAAAGATAACCAGTGGCATTTTGGATATTCTACATGAGGCTACTATTCAGCCTGTCATGCTAACGGCAGCATCTCCCCTGCGTGCAGTTGTTTGGGAGTCTCAACAGATCCACAGGGGCCACTAGCACGCTCCCAGCAAGGCATTGCCTCCTGCCTTCATTTTCCTAGGAGCCCCTCTGGACAGATGCCAGTCAAGGCGAGAGAGTTTCAGTCTTGACAGAGAGTCCAGAGTACACATAAAAGCACACACACCCCCGAACAGATTTGGAGAGACTGAGGGGAAAAAGAGGCAGTGGTGCCTCCTATTTTCTGGCAAGGTAGCATTGGGGAATGGGGGCAGGAGCTAAGAGTTATGTCCCAGAAGGGCCTCTTTCAAGAAGAGGTATGGGACAGCTTAAGTGGCACAGTGGATAGAGCACCCCTGGAGTCAAGAAGACCCGAGTTCAAATCCAGCCTCAGACACTTGCTATCTGTGTGACCCTGGACAAGTCATTTAACCCTCATTGCCTCCAAAAAATAAAATAAAAATGAAAATGAAAAAGAGGTACTAGGGACCAAAAGCACAGGTTCTGAGAGTAACCAGACTGCCAACCCCACCCCTGCTCAATAGGAACCTTCCAAAATTAATCAAATGAAAGTTCCCTCTGGCTTCCACTCAACAGATTTGTTCTTAGATGGAATCACAGAATCCCCAAGTTAGAGGAAACCCTCACAAGAAACCTCTCTCTGACTTCTCTTCCAAGACCTCGGTCAGTTCTCATTGATTTCCTTGCATCCACCTCTCTGTTCCATACCCCCTCACCTCCACTACTCCTTGGGCTGTCCTCTGGGGCCAAGCAGGATGACTAGAATCCCTCTTCCTTGCAATAGCCCTTTAAATAATTAAAAACAACCCCAGTTACTTCAGTCAGTCCTCATATGGCAGGGTCTCTAGTCCTTTCCTCATCCTGACTGCCTTCCTCTGGCCATATTCTAGTGGCTACAGGGAGAAGTTGGGATTTGGTCCAAGGGCTGTGCTTGAGGACCTAGAGGGCCACATGTGGCCTTGAGGCCGCAGGTTTCCCACTCCCGTAGCACCCTTCCTACAATATGGCAGCCGGAACAACAAAGCACACTCAAGATTATAACCTAAGACCACCTAAGCTCCCATTGGGTTGGGGGGCTGTCACAGCACAGTCGACTCAGATGAAACTAGCAGTCCACTCCCCCTCCAGCTTTTTCCCATAAACTTCAGTCAGATCTCTCTGGAGGTGCCTCAGTCTGTCCTTTGTTTGATCTCTGTGGGAAAAAAATGAATTTGTTCTATAAGAACTGTCATTTGCAAATGAAGCTTCAATCATACTAATTTGAGTGTCCTGAACATAAAATGACTTTTCTGTTTCAAAGTCATGTACAAAAAAAAACCCCACACACGGCTTCCAAGAATATATACTTAGAATAATAGACTCTCCAAGTCAGAAAGGAGCTCAGAGGGGATGTTGGCCAAAGCAGGCTCCATTGCCTGCATCACCCAATGAGCACCTGGTGCTGTCTTGCTAAGAGTTGTAAGGACATCCTTCCATCTCCACAACCCAACCATAAGTTCCTTGGGCTCAGGCATTGTGCTACATTTCTTTCTTTCTTTTTCTTTCTTTCTTTCTTTCTTTCTTTCTTTCTTTCTTTCTTTCTTTCTTTCTTTATTCCTTTCTTCCTTCCTTCCTTCCTTCCTTCCTTCCTTCTTTCCTTCCTTCCTTTCTTTCCTTTTAGTTTTCAACATTCACTTTCATGAGATTTTAAGTTCTACATTTTCTCCCCCTTCTTTCCCTTCCCTCTCCCCAAGATGGCATGCAGTCTGGTATAGGCTCTACACATACAATCATATTAAACATATTTTCACATTAGTCATGTTGTAAAGAAGAATTAGAACCAATAAGAGAAACCAGGAGAAAGAAGAAACAAGAAAAAGAGAGAGAGAGAGCAAATAGTATGCTTCAATCTGCATTCAGACTCCATAGTTCTTTCTCTAGACATGGACAGCATTTTCCATCATGAGTCTTTTGGAGTTGTCTTAAATCCTTGCATTGCTGAGTAGAGTTAAGTCTATCAAAGTCATCGCAAAATGTTGCTGTTACTGTGTACAATGTTCTCCTGGTTCTGCTCACTTCACTCAGCGTCAGTTCATGTAAGTCTTTCCAGGTTTTTCTGAAGGCCGCCTGCTCCTCATCTCCTATGGAACAATAGTATTCCATCATAGTCATATGTTGTATCACATTTCACTTGAGACCTGTGGAGTGAGCGTTTATTTTAACAATTGGCACATGGTAGAGTCAACCTAACTTGTCTGGTTAGAGACTGGTGGTCACAATGAACAAAAAATTCTAGAAGGAAAAGATGGGGAGAGTGAATGTGATTGGTAGGGAAGGACCTTGTGGCTGAGCCATTATAACAGGGAACAAATACTCCTGGATATGGGAGGCAGCAGAGGAGACTGCTAAGAAACAAATAGAGAGAGACAGAGACCCCCAGACCCTCCAACGTGGGAGCCAGGTCCCTGAGAAAAATTCGCTTCTCTGCAATGCTACCACATTTTATGTGTATAGGGTTTCAAAGTGTATAGTTGTACATATTAATTATGGTGCTTTATCTTCCTAGTGGTTCTTCAAAATCATATGATCTAGAGAAAAGTCCTGGAATGGAGGCAGGGTTCAAATCCCAGGTCCCACAAAGGCCCTATTATGTCATCTCTCCAGGTGTCAATTTCCACATCTGTAAAATGGAGACAATATTTAAGTTGTTATGTTTAGAGTGCTTAGTAAAAAATTAAATTGCTCTAGAATTAGGAAGAGCTATCATCATCATAAGGGAGAGCAGATATGATACCCATTTTACAGATAAAAAAAATATATATATATATATATATACAAGGTCACCTATATAGTGAGAGAGGCATAGTTAGAAAGAGCAGTAGATGAAAAAAAAAAGAAAAAATAAAGAGCAGTAGATTTGGAGTCTGGGGATCTGGGTGTGAATCCCAAATCACTAGTTCCTCTGCTTTAAGGCATCCATTTCCTCCTCTGTAAAATAAGAGGATTTGCCTAGATATTCCCAAAGAACTTTGCAGCTTGAAATATATGACCTTATGATTATTATTTTTTTTTTTTGCTTTTTGGTGAGGCAGTCGAGGTTAAGTGACTTGACCAGGGTCACACAGCTAGTAGGTGTTAAGTGTCTGAGGCCAGATTTGAACTCAGGTCCTCCTGACTCCAAGGCTGGAGCTCTATCCACTGTGCCACCTAGCTGCCCTTCCTATGATTATTTCAATGAAAATACTTGAACCCATAAATCATCAGGCAATGAGGCTTTTGACATGGGGGAATACACGAGGCCCCCAGCTTAGTTCTTCTGCCTGCTTTTACCAGGGTCTAAAAAAAATCCAGTTTTCACCTGCTCCCCAAATCAGCCAAGGCTCCACCTCTAGTCATCAAGAGCTTCTCCTTCAGAGTCACTGCTGTTGCTTGGAGCCTCAGCCTACCTGTAGCGAGCTCCATCATGCCACCCCTGACTGTGGCCCTACAGCAAACTCCTGGGGAAAGGGACTGGAAGAGTAAACAAGAGAAGAAAGAGAATTTCTGTTTCTCTCCAGCCCACTGCCTAGTTTTCTTCAAGACTCGCTTATCAGCTTGCAGTCTCTAGGCATATTTGCATAGTAATTGTAGTAATTGTGCAGTTACAAAGAAAACCCAGACAAATCAGAAGTATGTACTGGTGGGTCCTCCCCTCTCCTTCCCACCCACTTAAGAAAGAGGCCTTTGCCTCTTTGCATCAGCCACTGCCCCTAAAGACCCAAGAGACAAAACACCAAAGGGAAGACCACACTCTTACTGCCTCATATTGCGACTGAAATTTCAACTGTCAAACAGCGGGAGAGTAAATGTATTTAAACAGTTTAGTTTCCTCTAGAACTTTCCACAGATGGAGAACATCTGGATCCTCTCAGCCAAAAGGATGGGGTAGCTGTCTCTGCAATGGACTTGTTTCTCTTTTAAGAAAAGAGCTTAGAGGCTAACTCCACCAACTCCCAACAAAATCTTCTACACCTTCCTGCCCACCTCCACCCCAACATACATACTAGCAGAGTTAAAGAAAGGCAGAGCCAGGCTCTGGTTGGTTGATGAAGGCACCCAGGAGGCAGGAATTAAGTCAGAGTGACTGTAGCTTGTGGCAGGAACATTGGATTGGGAGTTAGAGGGCCAAATTTGAATCCTGGCCCAACTACTTTATCTTACGTAATTCCCATAATTCCCTTATTCTGCCTTTACTTCCCGGCAATCCATCTCCTCAAACTATCATCCTCAATTTCTCTTCCCATTCATAGCCAAACTCCTAGAAGAAAAAAAAAAAGCTTTCTCTTCTCCTTGTCTCTACTTTCTCTTTTCTCACTAATTCCTCAACCCTTTGCAATCTGGTTTCCCACCTCATCATTCAACTGAAACTGGTCCCCTTTGGCAATCTGGTAAAGTCTATGGAGCTCTTCTCAGAGTAATGTGTTTTTTTAAAAAATCATAATCAAAGGAAATGCTAAGTTTTACTTTGTGGGCTGTGGTTTTTCAGTCATAAACGACTCTTTGTGACCCCATTTGGGGTTTTCTTGGCAAAGATCCTGGAATGCTTTGCCTTTTCCTTCTCCAGTTCATTTTACGGATGAGGAAACTGAGCAAACAGGGTGAAATGATTTGCCCGGGGTCACACAGCTAGGAAGTATCTGAGGTCAGATTTGAACTCAAGTCTTTAGGCCTCCAGGCCCTATACTCTATCCACTAACAACCCATTACCTGAGTACAGAATCTTACTGGAAAGAGAGTACTCCCGCCTCCATTGTGTCGTTTGCTCTTTCCTGAAGAAGCCGTGGGAGGTAGATAGGGTCCTAGTTATGATCCCCATTTTAGTGGAGAGAACCAGGAAGTGCCACAGAGTGGAGAGGCTGCCTAAGGTTGTGCCTGTCCCAGGTCAACGTTGTCTCCAGTACATCTTGTCTCAGATGCTCTGAGACCATTAGGCTCATAGGATGCTGGGATAAGCAGTTTCAAGCTGGAGGGGACTGTCTAGTGCAAACCTTTCATGTGCTCAGGCCAGGAGAGCCGGTGTTCACTAAGCACCTGCGTTTGCAGAGCGTTTTACCTAGAGTATTTCATTTGAGCCTCACCACCCTGGGAGGGAAGTAGTGCAATTATCCCCATTTTACAGATGAGGAAAATGAGGCTCTGAAAGGTTCAGTGACTGAGCTAAGGTCACTCTCAGCTAGTACCTCTTGAGACAATCTCCCAATTCTGAGTTCCATGGGTTTTGTTTTGTTTTTTTGCCACAACACCGAAGGGGAAGGGAAAGGAGAAAAGGAAAATAAGCCCCCCCCCACCATGTCTGCATGCTCCTTCCTCCCTCTTCAGTTGGTCTCCTAGCCTCCCCAAACTCCTAGGCCATCTCCTCACTCTGGTCCCTTTTTCCTCACTCTCACGCTGCAAGCTTTGTTTCTGTACTGACAGGCCCATAATAGCCAGAGACCGCTTGGGGTTTTCAATGAATTGCAGATTAATCTTACTTCCCCGGGTTCAGAAAAGACTCAACAGAGCACTTAGATGACCTCTGTTGTTCCCTCAGGGGTCTAAAGGACGCCAGGGAAGGGGTAGGGAGACCAGGGAGGAAGAAGGCAGGCATAGAAGGGAACCTTTCCCTCTGGTGCCCTCTTAATGCCATTAGAAAAAACCTTCAGAGTAGGAGTTCTTAACCTTTGTTCTATTACAGGCTCCTTTGGCAGTCTGGTGAAGTCTACAGACTCCTCAGAAGGTTTTTAAATGCATAAAAGAAAATATAAAGGATTACAAAGGAATCCAATTACATTGAAATACAGTTATTACAGGCGTGACACTCAGGAACCCAAAAGATCTCAGCAGGTTAGAGCATTGGGCCAAATCCAGTAAGATAAAAGATAATAGGGACAAACGTCTTAGGAGAGGCACCATGGCCTAGTGGATGGTGCTGGGGCTTCTAACCCAAAACCTCCTGGGTTCAAGTTCCACTTTTGACACATCTTGACTCTGTCACCCTGGGCAGGACACTTAACAGTGCTCTAGGCAACTATCTAAGACTATAATTTGCAGAGAAGGTGCTGATTTGCATGGCTAGAGGGAGTGTCTCCTGTGAATGAAGGTCAGGCCCCAGTCCAGGTCAGAAATGCCTTAGATATTTGTTTGTTTTTTTCTTTTATGGCCTCACTATATAGAGAATGGAGGAGCATGGTTAATCAACATTAAGAAAAAGTTGGTTATGTTTTTAAAAGTTGGGAAGGATAAGCAGAGGAGAACTAAACACCAATATAATTAATGAATATCGATTCCAAAATGTTTAATAAAATTCTGTCAAACAGACTACAGTAATTTATCCAAGAAATCATTCATTATGACAAAGTTGGATTCATACCAGGGATGCAAGGATGGTTCAACATTAGGAAAACAATCAACATAATTAATCATATTGAAAACAAAAACATCCAAAACCACCTAATTATCTCAATTGATGCAGAAAAAAAAAACTTTTAACGAAGTAAAGTACTCATTTGTGCTAAAAATCCTACAAAATAAGGGCAGAGAGGGACTTTTTAAGTTAAATATCATAAAAAGTAACTAAAACCAAAAGCCAACACCATACACAATGGAGATACAGAAAACAGGAGTCCTCCACCTTTCCTGTGTCATGGACCCCTTTGGCAATCTGGTGAAGCCCATTGGACACCTCAGAAAGATGCTTTTAAATGCATACAATAAAATAATAAGATTGCTAAGAAAATCAATTATATCAAAATACAGTGTTCAAAATATTAAAAGTTGCTAGTTCACAGACTCCAACAATAATAACAGAAATTCTGAAAATCAATGAAAAGAATAGCAAAATTGAAAGCAAAGAAACAACAACAACACTGAATTGATAAATAAAATTGGAGCTGTTTTGGGGAGGGGTCAGGGGAAACTCATAAAATAGATAATCGATTAGCTAATTGATTTTTTTAAAGAGGGAGATCAAATTGTTCTTATGGACAATAAAAAAGGAAAATTTACAATGACTGAAGAGGAAATAAAAGAAGTTAACAGAAACCATTTTGCTCAATTAGATGCCAACAAAACTGATATCTTAGAGGACGTGGATGGATATTTTTTAAAAAATAACAAAAGAAGAAATAGTGGATTTAGCTAACTGAATGTAACTGAACTCCCAACCAAGCTGGATAAGAGATGGACAACTTCATGTTGGATAATGGGTACAGAAAGGGACTCTGGGCAGGTGGGACGAGTGTGGATACAACCTTCTATGATGGTGCGAGAGCTTTGGAAAGTGGAGATGTCTTTGATTCTTACTTCAAGAGAGGACACTTGGGGTTCCAGAGTCTCTTGGGGACTGATTCAAGACACATGGCGAGACATAGACTTTGGAAGGCAGTCATGTAGGCAAAGCCAGGTGCCCCAGCATGTCCCTGCTTTCCAGTTTGCCTCCCTAGAGACTTTGGAATTTCTCCCTGAGGCCTCTCTCTCGGTTGGGCTGAGATTCATCTCTTTCCCATCTAAAGAGCCCAATCACTCATATATTTCCTGGTATAGTCTAATCCAGAGGTGTCAAACAGCTGGCTGTGGGTCACATACTCCCAAGTATAGCCCAACCAAATTACAATGTAATTGGGAAATATCTAACAAAATAAATAAAAATTGCAATAAAACATAGATAACATTACATTTTTAAATGTAAAGTCAGTATGTGCTTGGCCTGCAGGGATCTTTCTGTAGTCATTAGTGGGCCTGTTTCTATTGGAGTTTAACACCACTGATCTAATCTGTAGAACTTCTTCGATTTCAGATGGCATTGTGCTTAGATAAATGGGTTCGTTCATTATTTGTTATTGGCAATGGTCTTTGCTGTAACTAGCATTTGGTGGTGTAATGGAGATCAGACATGTGTATAGAGTGTCGCCATGTTGGGGATGCTGGAGATGCTGCTTCCATGACAGTTGTAATGATGTAGAACTTCCGTGCCTTTGAGAGACCGGGCTGTACATATGGACATTCCATCATATCTGATTCTGGTTGGCTATGTGGGCGAGAGTAGGCTGCCTGTGAAGGCATTTAGAAAGGGCTGGGCTGTCAGCCTCAACCTAGGCCCTTTTGGCCATACTCACTTCAGCTAGGGTCTGGTCATGTGACCTCTTCACTTGCAGTGTCTGACAATAGACAATGCGGCAAGGGGAAAGACTTCGGGGATTTTATCCCTCGGGGGTCCTATGGCCCTGAGAAATGAGCCTCTGTGTTTGTTCTTTTCAATTTTAGGTAGAAGGAATGAAACCTCAGCTCTTGTAACTTCAAAAGTTCTAGAGAGGATCTTGGCATCCCATCATTCCAGAGTCTAGATTTATAGATGACACAAGAAACGAGGAATGACCTTCAAGATTAACATGGACCCAGGCCAATAGAAGCTGATACAAAGTCCATTTTGGCAGTCATGCCACAGCTGGACATGAATTTGATAAAACTGGTGCTATGTGGGAACTGAGCTTAGTTCTGAGCCTATTTCCCCTCCGAGACTGAGAGGGGAACATATGCCTCCCCAAAGTATCTGGGGAAATAGTCGTACTTTGTTCTTACTATATCATCAAAGAAAACATCCTTTTGTAGAGAATGTTAAATAGTTAAGTGGAATTGGGGTTTTACCTGCTGGCACCTAACAATAAGAGGGAACACAGCCAGTAGATGGCAACAGAAAAGAGACAACCTCTCTTCCCAAAACCTAGAACTCTGAGGGGCAGATGTAACCTTCCTGGCTCATGGAGAGTGAACCCTTGAGCATACTCACTCCAGTAGGAAGGGGCTAAGCTGGTGGGTATAAGTTTGGGGTACCTTCCCCCTTTAAGGGATAGCAACCAGGCAAGTTAGATGTTTTAACCTTATCATGCCCCTACATCAGCAATATTTGGGGAGATGAGGCAGAGAGATACAATTCTAGTCTATTACTCCTCTCTTTTGGAGAACAGAGTAAAGGAATGGGCAAGATTTCCTCGGTATCCATCCATGCCTCCTCTTAAGCCTCTCACGTCACCTGACTATACATTTAGACATCAAGTGTGGATATACACCTCTTACATGGACAGCATATACCTTCCATGTGGGAACCCAGCCACAGGAATATTGGAATAATTCCAGGTCCCTTGTTCTCATAAGAAATTGCTTTTTGATTTTTTTAAAGCCTCAGAAATATTTGTTTTCAACCTTATTTCTGAGGCTGTGTGGTATTTTGCCTTGCAGTCAACCCATTGTTCTCTGAATGACAATACTTCTGTGGGCTTTCAAGCTGAATAGTCCTGGGCAAGGCAGGCAATCAGTATGGACTGGCCCCAAGCCCCAGACTTCAATTCTAAGAGGCCTCATTTCCACTGTATACATCTTGTATAGAGGTAGTTGTTTTCATGTTGTCGCTCCCATTCGAATTAAATTGGAAATAATCAAAGAAGACACAGACAGGGTTTGACGCCAGGGACAGTGTTTTTGCCTTTCTTAGACTCATTGGTGTTTAGCATAGTTCCTGGCATACAGTAAGGGCTTAATAAATGCTTGTAGATTGGTATGACGATGCTGAGGTTTTGCTTACGCTTCTATTGACTTCGAGTGAGTTTAAATTGGAAGGCTTCTTTTTAAGACTGGGAAATCCTTTTGGCCTCTCCTTTGCTTACTGTTCCTTATATAGTGGCAGGGATTTTTTTTAATTTTAACGGATTTTGAAGGAAAATTTCAGATATTTTGCTGTGGTTCATTTTATCTCAGGAGGGGATTTTATTTTTCCATGTTGGAAAACACATTTTATTTACATTTTTCTTTCTTTTCATAATAAGTAGATTTTATTTTAAGGTACAGATAATTTGATTTCTTCCCGGTTGTATACTGGGATTTTTTTTTTGTACTTAAAAATGTTTTTGTATTCTCTGAAGGTGTAATGAGCTTATCCAAATTAGCTTGGCTTTATTCCTACCTGATGTTAGTATGCAAAAATTGTTATGTGATTGCTGAATGTATTGATATGCTGTCTCTTAAAAATTTTGAATGCAACTGTATGCATAATTAATTGCTAATGGTGATACATGAATAAGTCATTGGTGCTGCTTTCACTTTTTGAATTCTTGCCTGTTGCTATGATATTATATTGCATTAAGTACAAGACATTAACCTAACAGAATGTTGTTGCTATAATGCTGCACATTGTTTGTTCACAGTAATACTTATATATTGATGTGGGCATATGTGGAGCAATCTCTATAAAAGATGGGCAGTTGAGTTGTGTTGTCTTGCATTTGAAACTGGAAAATGCAGTGGTCTCCAAATATTAGGAGTAGACCCAGATGTTAAGAATGAGGACATTTTAAGGATATTGGGGCACCACCATCCTCCCTGGGTGACTAGCCAGGCTAGTGCCATGTCATCCTCCACTCCTCACTATCACTCACCCAGCACATCCAATCTGATACCAAGACCATCTCAAATCCACTTTTGCAATATCTCTCTTAGGCCTCTACTTCTCTCCTTTGCTACAGCTGCCATCCTGATTCAGGTCCTCATCATCTCACTCCTGGAATATTTAATAGCTTTCTAATTGGTCTTCCTGCTTCAAGTCTTTCCCCACTCCAGGTCCATCCTCTACTCAGCTGACAAAGTATCTTCCTAAAATGCGGATCTGACCATTCAGTTGTTCAGTCATTTTTCAGTTGCATCTGACTCTTTGTGACTCCACTTGGGGTTTTCTTGGCAGAGACACTGGAAGTGGTTTGCCATTTCCTTCTCCAGCTCATTTTACAGATGAGGAAACTGAGGCAAACAGCACAAAGTAACTTGCCCAGGGTCACCCAGCTAGTAAGTGTCTGAGGCTGGGTTTGAACTCAGGTCTTCCTGACTCCAGGCCGGGCACTCTATCCACTACAGTGCCACCTAACTGCTCAGATATGACCATGTCACTCCCTTTTTCGATAAACTCCTGTGGCTCTCTATGATCTCCAGGACCAAACATAAAATCTTCTGTTTGCATGTTAAAGTCCTTCATAACCTGACCCCTTCCTACCTTTCCAGTCTGTTTACACTTTATTCCCCTCCATGTATTCTCTTATCCAGCCACACTGGCCTTTTTGCTGTTCCTCAAACAAGATACTCCATATACCAACTCAGGAACAGCATACACCTTACGCGTGGGAGCCCATTCACAGAAATTACATTTAACTACTTCTACAGAGCATTTGCACTGGCCGTTCCCCATGCTTGCAATTCTTTCCCTCCTCAGGCCCACCTCCTGGTCTCCCTGGCTTCCTTCTAACTCAGCTAAAGTCCCACCTTCTTTCCCCAATTGATAAATGGCCAAAGGATATGAACAGGCAGTTGTCAGATGAAGAAATTAAAGCCATCTCTAGTCATATGAAAAAATGCTCTAAATCACTATTGATTAGAGAAATGCAAATCAAAACAACTCTGAGGTACCGCATCACACCTATCAGATTGGCCAACATGACAAAACAGGAAAATAATAAATGTTGGAGAAGATGTGGGAGAATTGGAACACTAATGCATTTTTGGTGGAGTTGTGAAATGATCCAACCATTTTGGAGAGCAATTTGGAACTATGGCCAAAGGGCTAAAAAAATGTGCATACCCTTTGACCCAGCAATAGCACTTCTAGGGCTATATCCCAAAGAGATCATACAAACGGGAAAAGGACCCACATGTACAAAAATATTTATAGCAGCTCTTTCTGTGGTGGCCAAGAATTGGAAATTGAGAGGATGCCCATCCATTGGGGAATGGCTGAGCAAGTTGTGGTATATGAATGTAATGGAATACTATTGTGCTATAAGAAATGATGAACAGGCTAACTTCAGAAAAGCCTGGAAAAACTTGTATGGTCTGATGCTGAGTGAAATGAACAGAACCAGGAGAGCATTGTACACAGTAACAGTCACGTTGCGTGATGACTTCTCAGCAGCACAAGGATCTAAGACATCAACAAAGGCCTCGTGATGGAAAATGCTATCCACAAAGAAGAAAGAACTATGGAGTTTGAATCAGATCAAAGAATACCATTTGTTATTTTTTTTCTTCTGTTGTGTTTTGTTTCCTCTTTCTCGTGGTTCCTCCTATTGGTTCTAATTCTTCCTTACAACATCACTAATGTGAAAATATGTTTAATAGGAATGTATATGTATAGCCTATATCAGATTGCACACTGTCTTGGGGAGGGGGGTGGGGAGGGAGGGGGAAAAATTTAAAACTCAAAAGCTTATGGACGTGATTGTTGATAATTCAAAATAAATTAATTAAAAAAAGAAATATAAAAAAGAACAAATAAAGTCCCACCTTCTGTAAGAAACCTTTCCCAGTCCTCTTTAGTCTTAGTACTTTCCCTCTGAAACAAACTCCAATTTACCTTGTCTATATCTTTTTTTATTATTTCCAATTTGCCCTGTCTATATCTCCTTTGATTATATACTATTTACCCTCTCTCTATCTTCTTTGATTATTTCCAATTTATCCTGTATACATAGCTTGTTTGTCCATACTTGTTCGCATATTATCTCCCGCATTAGACTGGGAGCACCTCAAGAGCAAAAACTATCTTTTGCCTTTCTTTATATATCCAGAACTTAGCCCAGGGCATGACACATAGTAGGTGTTTAATTAACACTTCTTGACTGACTGACTATTGCTCTGAACACAAAGCTGAATGGAGTCAGCATGTATCATTTTTAGTACCTGCATACAATTCCACCAAGAATGATGGAATGATGCTATGGCTTGATATAGAATGAAGTCAGCAGAACCAGAAAAACAATTTCTACAGTGACAACAACATTGTAAAGACAAACAGCTTTGAAAGACTTGAGAACTCTGATCAACGCAATGAGAAATCACAATTCCAGAAGCCCTGAAATGAAACATGCTACCCACCTCTTGCCAGAAAGGTGATGGACTTGAAATACACAACGAGACATACATTTTGGGACGTGGCCAAGGAGACGATGTGCTTCACTTGACACGTTTATTTGTTATAAGGGTTTTCTTTCTTTCTTTTTTGCTGGTATTTTGGGGAGGAGGGAGAGTGGGAGGGAGAGAAAGAAAAATGCTTGCTTATTGCAAAAAAATAATAAAATGAAATGTAAAAAGAAAGTAAGCAGAGCCACAAAAAACATGTACAAAATGACTACAATGATGTAAAAAGAAAGACTAACCACTACTAAACAATTGAAAAGGAATGTTGCAAACCTTCAAAGACAAGCTTGGTCCCACAGAAGAGATGGGAGAAGATACCCCCTCCTATTCCTTTGCACAGGATGGAAAACATTGCATATATTATCAGATTTTCTTCATTACATTGATTGGTTTTGCTGCTTTTTTCTCCTCTTTCTCTTCTTATTTTCCTTAAAAAAATTTTTTTTTGTTATAAAGGATGGCCGGGGAGAGGAGGAGAGGGATATAGGAGAAAATTTAGGCAATGTAAAAATAAAAGATATCAATAACTTTTTTAAAAGAAAGAAAAAGCCATCTTTGTTGGTTGTCTCTATCTCCTAACCCCCCACTCCTTGATCCCTTGTCATCAGGCTTCCAATTCCACCAGTGGTCTCAGACTCCAAATTACCAACACTGTCTTAATTGCCTTTTCTCAGTCCTCATCCTTCTTGCCTTCTCTGCAGTTTTTGACACTGTAGACCAACACCTCTGCCAGAATATTCTTGCCTAGTCTTCTTCCTACTAGGCACAGTCTCCTCTTCTGAACGATCATCTATGACTTGCTCTCTGAGCTCCATCTGATCTCCATCCCTACCACCAGCCCAAGGTGCAGTCTCGTGCCCTCTTCTCTCTTGGTGCTCTGATCAGCTCTCATGGGTTCAATGATCATCTGTACATAGATGACCTCCACCAAATCCACATATAATAATAATACCTAACATTACATAAGGCTCTAAGGTCTACAAAGAGATTTGCATATATTATCTCATTTGATCCTCACAACAATCCTGCAAAGTAGATGCTATTATTATCTTCATTTTACAGATGAAGAAACTGAGGCAGAGAGATGTCAAGTGATTTGCCCAGACTCACCCAGCAAATAAGTGTCTGGGGCAATATTTGATAGGTTGTCTTTTGGACTCCAAATCCAGCCCTCTACCTGCCATGCCTCCTAGCCATCAGCCCTAATCATTCTTCTGAGCTCCAGTCTCGTATCACTAACTGCCAGCTAGACAATACTGCCTGGTGTCCCATAAGTATATCCAAAGTTACATGTTCAGTACAGAACTCAATTATCTTCTCCCTTAAACCTGTTCCTCCTCCAGACTTCCCTATTTCTATTGAGGGCCAGTCACCCAGGTTTGCAAGCTTGGAGTCACACTCAGTCCTTCCCTTTCCCTCATGCCTCCATATTAAAATCTCTCATCAGGTCTTGTCAATTCTATATCACTCAACACCATCTCATTCTCTCCACTCTCTTGCCACCCACCCTAGGTCAAGCCCTCATCATCTCTCATTTGGACCATTGCAAAGACCACCTAACTGGCCTCACTGCTTCCAGGGTCTCCTCCTTCCAATCCATCCTCTGTATGGCTGCCAAAATAATCTGCGTAAATAACAGATCTGACAAATGTCATTCCCATACATGAAAACGCTCAGTGGTTTCCTATTAGATCATAGCACCATCAACATATAATATCTGCTAATGGGGCAGCGAGGTGGCTCAGTGGATAGAGCTCTGGCCTTGGAATCAGGAGGACCTGAGTTCAAATCCATACACTTGACACTTACTAGCTGTGTGACCCTGGGCAAGTCACTAAACCCCAATTGCCTAAGCAAAAAAAATAAATAAATAAAAAACACATATAATATCCGCTGGAAGGGACTTGAGATTGCTTTGATGTTAAAATACAAATACCTCAACTTGTTATTTAACAGTTGTTCTAGACTTCACAGTCTAGCTGTCACCTCCCTTCACATACTTATTTTAGATCACTCCCCCTCACACTGTCTGTTCCAGCCAAACTGGCCTAAACAGGTTCTCCAAATTTAGCATTCCATCTCCAATCTCCATGCCCTTGCACACGCTATGCCATATGCCTGTAATGCATTTCCCTCCTCACCTTTGCCTCTTAGAATCCTGAGCTTCCTTCAAGTCTCAAGATGGCACTCAGATGCCACCTCTTTTTGTGATCACTCTACTCATCAATGTTCTCTCCCTTCTTAGATCATATTTTATCTACTTATCTGTTTAAAGGTTGTATCCTGAGCCCTTCAGAAAGTTCTTTGAGGGCCGAGACCATTTTTCATCTTGACTTTGTATCCTTGGTTCCTAACACAGTAACTTATACACAGGGGTGGAGTGGGGAGTGACATGGGATTTCATCCATGTAGGGAATTCCCAGTGGAGGTTCCTTCCACCAAGGCAGATTGTCAACTCACCTGCAATTAATAGTCTTAGAGACTTGCCTGAAATACTGAGAAGGGACTTATCTGGTGATACTGTGAAGCGAAACCTTCAAAGGTCAGCCCTTTGTCTACTATACCACAATGCCTCTTGCCTTACACATGTTAAGTGCTTGCTAAATGCAGTTGACCTGAATTTAATTGAATTTATGTGGAAAAGTCCTCAGGTTTGGGTTTTTACTGGACTGCAGTATGATTTATCACTCAACAAAGGAATGTGATCTGAGACTGTGTGACATCAGAGCCCCCACGTCTTCTGTCTCTGGTCCACAGGTGGACAATTGTGTTCATTTCTGAGCACCGTGCTGTCAGAAGGACATTGACAAGCTAAAGTATGTCCAGAAGGATACAATCAAAAGAGTACCATTCAAAGACTAAGTAAAGGAAAAGAGAATGTTTGCCCAGGACAGGAGAAACTTGTGGCCAGGGCAAAGGGAGAGGAGGGAGATGTGATACATGTCTGTCTTCAGTATTTGAAGGGCTCGTTGTGGAAGCAAAGGTCTATCTTTTCAATACTAACCTTTCATTGTTGTTGCTATCTGGCGGCAAATTGGGAAACGTCACCACCTCCAAAGAATTTAAGATGAGTATCACACATAGGGCAACAGAGAGGTGCATGGTGGGTGTGGTCCTGCTGCAGGAGGATAAGATGTCACCAGAGAACTGTAGGACAGTCTGTCAGTCAATTAACATTTATTGAATGCCTACTATGTACCAGGCACTGTGCTAAGCATTGGTGATACCAAAAGAAACAAAAAATGGCCCCTGCCCTCAGGGAGCTCACTATCTAATGGGGGAGACAACAAGCAAAGAAATATGTACAAAAAAAAGTATAGATGGGATGAATAGGAAATAATTAAGACAGAGAAGGAACCGGAATTAAGAAGAGTTGGGAAAGGCTTCTTGTACAAGATGAGATTTTAGTTGGAATTTAAAGGAAGCTAGGAAGTTACCTCCGGAAACCAGGAGGTAGAGATGAAGGAGATGATGAGTTGGTCAGGGGAAAGGATCTATGTGTAGAAAAATGTTTATAGCCCCTCTTTCTGTGGTGGCCAAGAATTGGAAATTGGGGGGATGCTCATCAATTGGGGAATGGCTGAACAAGTTGTGGCATATGAATGTAATGGAATACTATTGTGCTATAAGAAATGATGAGCAGCCAGACTGCAGAAAAACCTGGAAAGACGTACATGAACTGATGCTGAGTGAAGTGAGCAGAACCATGAGAACGTTGTACATAGCAATAGCCACGTTGTGCAATGGCCAACTTTAATAGACTTAGCCCTTCTCAGCAATACGATGATCTAAGACAATTCCAAAAGATTCATGATGGAAAATGCTATCCACATCCAGAAAAAAAATTATGGAGTGTGAATGCACATCGAAGATTACTATTTTCTCTTGTCTTTTCTTTCTTGCTTTTTCCCTTTTGCTCTGATTCTTCCTTCACAACATGACTAATGTGGAAATATGTTTAATATGATTGTACATGTATAGCCTGTACCAGATTGCTTACCTTCTTGGGGAGGGGGGAAGGGAAGGAGGAAGGGAGGAAAAAAAAACATTTAGAACTCAAAATCTTATAAAAGTGAATGTCAAAAACTTTCTTTACATGTAATTGGAAAAAAATAAATACTATTAAATGGGGAAAAAAAGATGAGCTGGTCAAGCGTAAGAGAAGACAGGTAGCCAGCCAGCTGAAGTGTTCTACCGGCACCTCATAACATCTGGAGAAAGTGAGCAAAGCCTCTGGCATATTGGATAGACTCCTTATGGTAAACTGATAGGATAGCATAGACAAAGTGATACAGAATGGGAAGGCAGGGGTGTTCTGTTGGCAGGAACTCTTGAATCAATGAAGACCCATTTGAGTATTTGAGTTGTGTGGAAGAGAGATCAGATTTGTTCTATTTGGTTCCAGAGGGTAGAACTTGGACCAATCAATGGACATTGAAAAGGAAGATTTCAGCTTAATAAAAGGAAAAACTTCCTAACAATTTGTTTGTCCAGTCTTTTTTAAGTCATGTCTGACTCTTTGTGCCCTCATTTGGGATTTTCTTAGCAAAGATATTGCAGCAATTTGCCATTTCTTTCTCCAGATCATTTTATAGATGAGGAAACTGAGGCAAACAGGGTGAAGTGATTTGAGCAGGGTCACATAGCTAGTAAATGTCTGACAATCAGTAAGTGCCCTAACAATTGGATCTGTCAGAAAGTGGAATGGAGACCTCTGGACAAGATGGATGCCTGAACACAGGCAGATCACCCAGGTCCCACATACATACTCCAGCAAAAACCTGGAAATTCTCACTAGCGTGAATAAGCACCAAAAAATTCAATGAGAAACTATAAGTGACTTCTTTCACCCCAGAATTGTATAAACAGTTTGACAAAATCCCACGGGCAATAGAAAAGAGGGCCACTAGCAATGTCAGTGCAAGAGCAGGCAAATAAGTCTGGAGCCATCCAGGAGACCAGCAACAGGCCAGAGACAGCTGGAGCATGAAGGGCTCTGTGTCCACAGGCAAGAGTTGAGGGCTCCACTGAGAAAGCCCTAGCTCAGCCAGAAAGCCTCAGGGAAGTCATAACTCTCCAAGACATTGGAGACATTGGAAACCCAAGGAGTAGTAGAGGCAAGTGTGATCTTGTTAGTGGCAGTGCTGAGATCAGAATGCCCAGGTACCACCCAGGGCCTCTGAAGTCACTAATACTCCATTATGAAACTCCATAGTGGTTCCTGAGGATCTAGTCAGTCAATAAGTATTTAGTAAGCATCTACAGATAATGATCTAATGCTGATGTTCTAATAAGAGAAGAAACAAATGCTTCTTCAGAAACTTAATGTTTTCAAAGGCAACTGAGGGAGTTAAATGAGAAAAACAGAGGCCCTGGGGGTGACCCACTCGTGTAGAAAGGAGGAAAAAGTGGGTATAACTTGCTGTATCTCATAATTCAGGTCCATGAGAGGAGAATACAGATATGGAGGAAGGAGTGGGGGAAGTGGGAGTCAAATGGACTGAAACAGACAAAGGAGGGTTGAACACACACACACACACACAGGTCAAATTATATCAAACTCAACAGGGGAAAAAAGAAAAGGGAATAGAGGTTAAGTGGTTAATGTTGTTGAATCATTTTTCAGTTGTGTCTGACTCTTTGTGACCCCATTTGGGTTTTCTTGGCAGAGATACTGGAGTGATTTTGCCATTTCCTTCTCCAGCTCATGTTATAGATGAGGAAACTGAGGTAAACAGAGTAAAGTGACTTGCCCAGGGTCCCATAGCTAGTAAGTATCTAAGGCCAGATCTGAACTCAGGAAGATGAGTCTGCCTGACTCCAGGCCCAGTGCTCTATCCACTGCAGTGCCACCTAGCTACCCCAGGAAGATAATACCAGGGAGCTAACAGTCCCAAGCAAGACAAGCTTCCCATTCCCAAGGGGACATGAAAAGGGTGAAAAAGGGGGCAGCTAGGTGGCTCAGTGGATAGAGCACCAGCCCTGAAGTCAGGAGGACCTGAGTTCAAATCCGGCCTCAGACCAAACACTTGACACTTACTAGCTGTGTGACCCTGGGCAAGTCACTTAACCCCATTGCCTAGCCAGAAAAAAAAAGGGTGAAAAAAGAAAGAAAGCTGAAAAATTAGAATACAATGGAGAGTAGCTTAAAAACTGTAATATATGAATGGAATGAAATATAATCACACCATAAAAAATGACAAGAAATGTGAGGGATTGTCTGATGTTGGCTACTGCCACGTGAAGGTTGTGGCAAGATGGGGTAGGAACAAGATATTAGGAAGTAACCGGAGCTCACGCTCCCGAGGCAGGGGCTGTGCTAGGCGGAGTTGTGGTGAACTGGGATGGGAACTGGATACGGAGGAGTAACCGGAGCTCACGCTCCCGAGGCAGTGGGCAGTGCTATGTGGAGCTGTGATAAGCTGGGGAAGGAACAGGATACAAGGAAGTAGCCAGAGCACATGCTCCTGAGGCAGAGGGCTGTGCCACGTGGGAGTGGGACGGCAGAGAACGAGTTCCCTTTGTCTAGTCCTCTCCCTAGGTGCAGCGTTAACCCCAGACGTCTCCTTCCTGTGTCCAAACCTGACTTCCTGGGTCACGTACTCTCCCTTTGTGTAGCACTGACCCCATACGCCTCCTCCTGGTATCTGGGCCTGACTTCCTCTGTCACGTACTCTCCCTTTGTCTATGCACTAACCCCAGACATCCCCTTCCGGTATCTGATCCTACAATCAATGACTAGTAGGCGGGCTGAGGAGGAGGGGCTAAGAAGGGACTTAAGGAACAGTAGGGATCGGAGCTCGCTCTCTCTTGCTCCTGCTCTCTTGCTCTGGCTTTCCTGCTTGGCCTTGCTGTGATGGCCTCTGAATAAAGCTCGAGTGTTTGCACCTCCTGATCGGCTCATCTCTGTGTTTATCCGGGTGGGCACCGAAGACTGGTAAGTAGTATGACCCCGGAAGCCTGCTCCTTATAGGAGGAGAGTGCACGGCGCGACCGGCACAAAGAAAAGACAATTTCAAAGAATCCTATGTAGTATGAACAAATGCAAAGCGAGAGCAAAGAGAAAAATGTACATGAAGAAAACAACATTGTATAAACAAGTGGCTTTGACTTAAGAGCATTGGATCAATGCTATCTACTAGCCAGGATTCCAGGAAACCGATGATGATGCACGTTAACTACCTCCTGACAGAAAGATGATGGACTCAGGGTACGGAAAGAAACTGATATTTTGGGACATGATCACTGCATGGGTTTGTTTTGTTTGACTATGTTATTTGTTCCAAGGGGTTTTTTTTTTTCCCTTTCTAGTTTTTTGTTTGTTTGTTGAGGAGGGAGGTCGGGAACATGGGGAGAGAGGGAATTAGCAATTTTCAGTAATGTAAAAAAAGGGACACAAACATTTTTAATACACAGAAGAGAACTGAAATTTTGGAAAGAAGTACAGGCAAGCAGGACAGTTTTGAAAGTAATGTGTGGATTTACTGTTTCCTGTAAAAAACCATACAGTTGCTATGAAATGGAGATTCAGGGTTTGATATACAATCCTCTACGTGTATATGGAAATATTCTTTTTTGGTGTTTAAGTCAAGAATAATAAAAATAAAATCAATTTTTAAAAAGGGGAATAGGCACCCTTGAGAAGTAGTGAGTTCCCAGGGGAGCCTAGATGGCCACTTGCCAGGGATCTTGTAGAAGGGATTCTTGCTCAGGGAGAAATTGGACTAGAAGACCTCAGAGGTTCCTTCTGACATGTTTTGTTTCTCTAGAGATGCAAGACAACTGGAAACCACAGTTACTACCATCCCCACCCCCTACCCCCAATTCTTCACCTCTACCCTCTGAAACACTTGTTTCCACCTTTCGCCACCTCCTCCATCCTTGCCATGGACCACGGGAGCCATCAACAGTGATCTACAGCTGAAGAAGTCTCAGATCACCCTGATTAGCAAATGTGAGGACAGGGAGAGTCGCTGTCACTAGAGCGATTCCATTAGATTTAATTCAGCCAAAATTCTTTTGTTTCAGCTAAGGTGCTGGAGATAAAACTGTGAAAAACAACCCAGTCTCTGTCTTGCTCACACAGAGCTTACAATTTGGTTGGAATAATGAGTATAAGAGGAATCCAAGTGCCCTCAGATTGGGGTGGGAGGAAGCATCTCTACCTAGACATTTCCGAGAGAGTTTCATGGAGGTGGTGGCAGCTAAATTGTCTTCAGGAAAGAAAAGAGATGGGCTGGAGGGTAGCATGGTGGGGCAAGTATGGGGCAGGAAGGCTAGAAAGACACATTGAAGCCAGATTGTGGAATGCCTTAAGAAACCAAGAAGATGTGCTCCTGGGAAGGCCAACCATGTTTCTCCACTGAAACACTGTTATACTTGATGGTCAAGGTATATCTAGTACAACGCTATCATCCCTTTGGGACATTCTGCATTCTTTCCTCATGGGAGGCAGCCTGGGAAGCCCACCACAGCTGAGCAGAACCTGGCCCACTAGATTCCAAGCCAACTTTGGCAATGCAATATGTACAAGTTAAAGCCTGCCTGTGTAGTGCTTATCACATTAAACACACAGCATCTCTTTGTGGGAAGACTGGAGGAAGAACTTGGGTTCCTTTTTTGGAGATGAAGAAACCAATGCCCTGAGCTATCTCGAGGCAATCAGCAGACTTGCTCGAGCTGAGTCCAGTGGAGCCCAAGCTCTCTTGTGGCCCCCTCCTGGAGGTAAGCCGTCATCCCATCTCCTCTAACAGGGAGCATTCATTATGCAATTGTTTCATTATGGCTGCCTGCTTTTGATTTTCATTACTAACTTGGAGACTGCATTCATTATTGTGGTTTAGTAGCCCTCCACCCAGGACCTTTTCACAGCTATCAACTGCTCAGAGAAAGATAAAGTTCTTTCAGGCTAAGCCCACTGTGGGAGGCCATTTTATTCTGATTACTGTTATTACTGCCTTCTTTCTGAGGCTGGAGGCACTGATGTAAACAGTTTCATTGATTGCACTGCTCTGTGTACTACAGCTGTCCATGCCCTGTACATACACCCACCTTCAGAGTTTTGAGGCACAGGCTGAAGAAGCAGAGCCCACCCATGGCTCTCCCAGCAAGCTTGGTTCCTGTGTACAGAACATAGAGCTGCTATGATGCCTACCTGCTCAGAGGGGAATTCAACACCCACCCACCCACGCGTGCCAGCCCCCAAAGCAGGTATATCGAAAGGCACAAGGTGAGAACTAACCCACTTGATGGAAGATCCTACTAGCTCAGGGCTTCTTTACCTTGGTTGTGCCAAGGCCTCCAGGAACAATCTAGTGACATTTATGGACCTCTTCTCAGAATTAATGATTTCAAGTGTATCAAATAAGATACATAAGATTACAAAGAAAACCAATTCCATTGAAATAAAATTGGCAAAACATTGAGAAAATTCCTGGACCCGAGGTTAAGAATACCTTGGGAGCTAGGTGGTGAAGTGGTGAGAGAGGGCTGGACCTGGAGTAAGGAAGACCTGAGTTCAACTCTGGTCTCAGACCTTTACTAGCTGTGGGACTAGTCAGCAAGTCATTTAACTTGTCTGCTTCCGTATCCTCAACTGTAAAATGGAGATAATACTAACACCTGGGTTGTTATGAGACGTGGATGAGACAATATTTGGAAAGCACTCAGCAGAATGCCTGATTTATAGTAAGGAGCTTAGTAAATGCTAGGTACCTTCCCCCCTTCCCACTTACACCAAGGTGAGGGACAGACCATCTTTCATACATTGGCCCAGAATGCCAGTTTCCTGCTCATATCTTGGTTTGCTTAGGGTTGCTCTGGGCTGCCCACACCTCTGGAACAGACCACCAGCATCCAAGGTGTGAAAGTCACCAGAGACTGGTTCCCATTTCGTCCAATGAGGCAGGGCCTAGCTATTTGATTGACAGTGCTGTTGGTTTTTAATATTTTTTTTGCACAGAAACATATTAAATTTGACAGCATACAAACTGCTAAACTCATTACTTGTGAGGAGACAGGGAGAGAAAACATTCTATCTTGTTGCTCCAGGCTCCAGTGAAATCCTATTACTGGATGTACAGAGGAAACCAAGATGAGCTGAGTTTAAAATGATGTCAGATCAAGTCGGCTCCCAGTAACAATTTCTCTATCCGCAGTTTCACACATCAATGTTCCCACTGCTGCTAATTCACAGAACAAAGGGGGCAGGACCAGGTGTGCTTGGGCTTGGGGATGCAAGCTCTGAAATGACTGGTGATTGAGAGGCATAGCGACCCTGGGTTCTTCCAGGGTATTTGTGCTTGGGGGCATTCAAAATGGGCAGCTCCAATCACATGCACAGATGCAAAGAGGAATGACTAACAATTGATCCCTTAGTTGGCAGTTGTGGGGCGGGGTGAGAAGGAGGGTAGTGATGGAGGCTATTTTGAGTCCATATCTTGATCTGTGTTCAAGTGTTGTCTCCCATTCCCACTGCCTGTGTGACCCTGGGCAAGTCGTTTTAACTTCTCGGTGCTGTGCACAAATCTCTAACATATGAGATGCAAAGGAGGTGCCAGCTTGGTAGTTTTCTCATCTAAGAGATCTCTACAGCAATAAAATTACAGATCCAGTCCCTATCCTATCTTTGTAAGCCAGAGACTGACCACCCACAGGCAAAGGAAACTAAAACCTCACTAATTTGGAAGAGTAGGGATGTGGGGGGTTTTGGGAGGGGGGCGCTGAGGGATGAGGAGAGGCAAGTCGGAGAGTGAAAAATTTAAATTGGAGAAGATGCTAAAAGGAGTTGGTAGTTTTATTCTTGTCAAACGGTATAATTGATGAATAGTCAGAAAGGTTATCAATACAATTAGTGGAGCTCATGAAAGAATGCCATTTCACAAAAGAATGCCAAACACACAAGAATTAGTAGGAGCAGAAGTTGAAGGCATTTGTAAAGGAAATTTATTGAGCCCTTCTTTTGGAAATGTTAATGATTTTAGACTGGATTTCTCTTATTCCTGAGCATGACCCTAAAAAAGAAGTCCCAGATGGAAAAAATATGCATTTCAGACTCTTGATTCTCTAATAATCATGAATGCTATGAATTATCACATGTTCCAAATGAGTGTTATCCAAATTAATGAGGTTTTACTGTAGCTACATGCAATCTGATTGCATGACTTGAAAATTAGCTAATTATACTGATCAGTGCAGTTCCGTGAGGAGGGTTTGCTTGTTTTTTTAACAGGCATAATCCTGAAAAGGAGTATTATTACTTAGGCTGAAAAAATAATGGAGATCGGCTCTTTTCCTAGCCAGTCTTTTTACTTCAAACCTGAGTATGGATTTGCAGATAGTCTAAAGTGCCAATCACACACACGCGCGCGCACACACACACACACACACACACACGCTATTCTAGCATTTCCATATGAAAGACAGAGACTGGGTGTAGAAGACATTCCTTTCTAGACATGAGAACACCCAAAGGTGACCTTTATTGTCAGCCATCATGTGGTTAGAACCAACTCTTGGCTGTAGTTTTGAGAGGACCTCCATCCAGGGAAATAACCTGGCTGCAATGATAGAAAACAGAATCCTGATCCTATAAGCTGTCGGCCCTGCATTACTGATGATACCTGGCCTCCCACGGGCGCTGTGGGGAGGAATGAATCAGAATCTTATTTCCTAAGCACCCCATGGAACTGCCACTAACCGCCATGGAATCCCCAGGCAGAAAAGAAAGAGGAACGGTTGGCTTCCGCCCGCCCAAGCTTGTTTAATACTGCATTTCCATTAGTGTGGGCAATGGCCACTGCGGTGCTGAAAGGCTCTGCTCAGCACCACAGCCTGCATCTCTCCAGCTTCCATTACAAAAACTCTGGGGGACTGCTAGCCATTTTCCCTTTGGTTTTCAAAGGGTTTGAGGCTTAAAAACAAGTCCCAGCAATATGCTTATGAAGTTTTTCTAAGCTTGTAAAAAAAAAAAATGTAGAAATATAAACTGCAGCCTAAATTCCTAGCCTTCCTCCTCACACAGTTGAATAATCCTGGGGGTTTTGCCCCAAAAGAGCATCGAGCAGTCCTCGCATTTCATCCGACTGCTGCCGCCCATGGAACGGGAGCCAAAGAGAGGAAAGCCAAGTGCCAAGGGGGAGTGTTGACCCCACGGGACACAAAGAAATGCGAAGGCTGGCCCCTATGTCTGGGGAGCTTTAGTCTATCCCAGAAAGGCCTTTGCGATGGAAAGAGGAGGGAGGGCTTTGACTACAAGACAGCTTTCACTGTAATTTCTTCTACTACTCTCAATTTCAGCATTCCCCTAAAACAGGGCCACTGGGTTGGAAGGTCTGCAAAGCCCCAGGGAGGTGGCACTGCTCCCTTTCCTGGGCCTTTCCTTTAAACTTCCTCACACCAAACACAAACCCAGCTACCAGGTGAAGGGTTAGAGGGATCTAGGCACATGGGGAACAACATAATATCACAATGAAAAACCCTCAAAACATGCCCCCTAGGAAGTGATCTCAGATAATCCCCCTAAAAAATATCATATCTAATAGACACCCATATCATCACATTTTTTAAAAAATGAATTTTAAGTAGACACTTGCAGATTTTTTTTTAACTTCAGGAATTGTATTTTTTAAAATCACCAATTTATATATAAATTCAAAGATTTGCCCCTTTTGATGACATTCTTTAGAAAAAATCAAAGTCCTTGAGAGTAAAGGCTGGTTGTTCTTATCTTTGCAATACTAGAACCTAGCACCATGCCTGGAACACGGTAAGCACTTAATAAATGCTGATTAATTGTTGTTTGTCTTAGTTTCCTCATCCGTAAAATGAACCAGAGAAGGAAATGGCAAACCACTCCAGCATCTTTGCCAAGCACCAAATGGGGTCATTGAAGAGTCAGATACAACTGAAAGACTAAACAACTGTCATTCCTTGGGAAATAAAGCAGAGGTCACCAATGCTTCTTCCTCACCTCTTTACCAACTTCTGGACATCAGTGGAAGAGGAAAAACCCTCCAAACAGTCATAAGTTGTTCTGCCAATTGGTTGACGGGCACTTGTCACGGGCCTCCAATGCTTTTCCTATTTTGGAGTGGGGGGTGGGGGTGGGGGCAGTAAGTAGGCTTGTCCCAGGGCCTGGGTTCTGGAAGCATACTTGGGTTTCACCAGGGCCCACAAATATAGCAACACAGAACGACAGGACTGTTAAGGGAAAAAAGGAGGGGGACTTCACAATTCCACATCCCAGCCCTGTTTTTCTATTTTATGTAATGAAATGTTTATGTTAGTTGATGATTGCTATGTTAATAATTTAAAAAGAAAAACAGAAAAGGAAAGGATTTTATTGTTTTTTAAAGAGCTCGTGAATAAGCATTTCGAAGGAGCACAGATTCAGCTGCCGGAGCTGGGAATTCCCGGCCTAACAGGGATCATCAGCTCCAAGGCTTTCATTATACACATAAGGAAAGTGAGCCCAGAGAGGGTCAGTAACTAACCCAGGGTCACACAGGCAATAAATGCCAGAACTAGAATTTGACTCCAGATTGTCTGCCTAAAAGTCCAGTCCTCTTTCCAGTTGGCCACACGGTCTCTCATATTAGTAGTTAGATGGACGAGAGGCACGGAATAAGCATTGAGACAGCGCCTACTATGCCCTTTTACAAATAGCTCATTTAATTCATTTAATTCATTGGTTAGCTAGCCAGGTATCTCCGCCTTCCTCCTGTACAGAAGGCTACCTGGGGAGTGGTAGAGCCTGAGCAGCCCAAGATGACTTTGAAAAATTAGACAAGTGGATCAAACTGGAGATCATCTCTCTCCCAGGCATTCTGATAGGCAAGGGAGGCAGCTCACAAGATTGGATTCCAACAGACTGAAATTAGTATCCAGGATGTACAAGCTAGTCCTATTCACAGATGGTATGAAGCTAAGAGGGAAAGCAAACAGAGAGGCAGCACGATGAAGGAAAAAGAACACTAATGCTATTTGGCACCTGGCTCTGCCCCAGGTGACCTTGGGCCAAAGGCCAACTATCTGTGTGACCTTGGGCAAGTCACCTCAATTCTGTGTCTTGGCTTCCTCATATCTAAAATGGAGTATTGAATTAGATGATTCAAAGGCCCCTCCTAGATCTAAATCTATGATCATATGATCAGGTCTCAGTTTCCCCACCTGTAAAATGAAGAGGTTGAACTAGATGATCACTAAGTTCCTTCCCTTGCACCTCTACTGTTTTATGGCCCTGTGATTTTGATGGCAGATCAAAGAATTGGGATTCAAAAAAATCCTAGACTGATGACTGAGGAAGTTGGATAGCAATAAATATGGAGTTCTCCAGTAATGTCATCCTCCCATGACTCATGGTGGTGTGGAGGTAACTCTGGCCTCCCCAAGGCAATGCCAGCAGAGCACACCCAGTGATGGACTGCCTGGTGGAGGAGCAAAGAGCTGGCCACAGCAAGATAAACGTGGGGGCCACAGACACTCTTGGGGACAATCTATGAAGTCATAGAGGAGTTGCAATTTATGCCAGTAGAAGGAATACCCACAATGACCAAAGCATACATGCTTGATTTTTTGGAATAAATGAAACATTCTTTGCTTGGGTTAAGAAAAAATGCCCGAGCATAAGATGGAAGAAATGGGGTGAGAAAGCAGGTGACAGGGAGAAAGCCCTAGAAGCTTTAGGGGCCTGCAAACTCAGGAGCAAGTCAGACATGTGGCATGTGGCATCAAGGAGAGCTAAGGAGATGTTGGGGGCATCAACAGAAGAGAGCCAAAGTAAGATGGGTAGTAGCCCCCCACTGTTCTCTACCCTGGTCCAGCCCCAGCTGCAGGAGCACTCCATCCAATTCCGGGCATTACGCTTCATAAGGCACACCGGCAAGGTAGAACACTCCACAGCATGGTAACCAGAATGCTGAAAGGCTGCCATGGCACTGCCTCATGCTATATGAGCAGCAGTTGAATGAACTGGCTCTATTCAGCCTAGAGAAGAAAAAAACTTAGGTGGGGAGTAGGAAAGAATGACCCACAATCCTCCAGTATTTCCAGGGTTGTCCTATAGAAACCCTATTTATGTTTTGTTTAAGTCTAGTAGAAAGGGAACATGGTAGAGACAGTGAGCTGTCTTTGAACCAGGAAAACCTGGTTTCAAGTCCTGCCCCTGTCACACACTGGCTGTGTGACCCTGGGAAAATTACTCCTCTCAGTAACCTAGGTAACTAAGACTGTAAGTTGCAGAGGTGGCAGTGAACTGCACTGATGGAGGGAGTTTCCTCACCTGGGAGTTCCCTATGCCAATGAAATCACAAGTCTCTATCCTCAACCCTGGAAAGCTGAACTCAAAGCAAGAGGCAAAAAAAGTTTCAGAGGAGCAGATTTCAGCTCACCATGAGGAAACACTTAGAATCTAAGCAGTCCATTTGGGGAATGGGTCCCAGGGTTACCCAGCAGCACCCAAAGCCTTACAGGGGAGATTAGAGGCCCACCTTTGGTGGATGTTCCAGAAAAGATTCCTGCTCAGGCAGGGGTTGGAGCCAGATGTTTTTTGAGGGGCTGCCTGATGTGTAATATAGAATCACAGAATCCCAAAGCTGTTCAGATATGGGACTCTGGATGTCCAGATGATGGGGTCAGCTCCCTTACTTCCCAGGAAGCCTCCTCTCTAGGCTCAGTCAGGCACCTCATTCTAACGACTGCACTGACTACCATCAATAGCAAGGGGCACCAGTGCAGAACGAGTGTGTGGTTCTGGGCAAATCCAGTCCTACCCCCAGGAAACAGAACCCTCAAGCCCAAGTCCTCCTAATGATACCATTAGCAACATTACCTTCATATATGGACAGCCCGGTGTCAGTTCAGAGAGGTGGGTGTTACTGTGCAATCTGTCACAATGCAGGTCCAATCTTTGCCAGGGTAATGGATTTCTCACACCTCCATTCCAGATGTGTGATATCCAATTGATGGGGAGTGGGCTGGGCTAATGGCTGTGTCAGGATGCAGCACCAATAAGAGGGCTGAGGAAGGCAGGCGGAGACTGCTGTTGCTAGGGCAAATCAGGTACTGAACTTTGGGGGGCCCTAGGATTACTGTGGGGGTTGGGATGTGATTAAGGGAAACAGTGGGGAGTTATGGGAAGATGGTAGCGCGTTAGGAGCCACGGGAGTCCACAATCCTGACAAACACTCCAGGAAATGTCTAAAAATGCACCAGAAGGAGCAAAGAGAAAGACAACCAAAGAGAATCAGCTATAACTCATTAATCCAAAATAGGATCGTGTAAAAAGCCTGATCAGAGTGGAGACAAGCCAGGCAAACAATGGGAAGGAAATGGGAATTTACCCCCCACCCCCAGCCCCAGCCCCTCTGGCTGGGTCTGGCCCTCTAGGGACTTCCCCTTTTACAGATACACTTAGTGATCACAGAAAACGACTGTTACCACAGTGATTTGGAGAGAGAGGGGGGCAGTGAGCTCCCAGTCACTCCCCCTCATCTGGGGTTCTTCCGTGTTATTTCTAGGGATGACCCTGGTTCTATTCTATTGAATTTGACCTACTTTTTGTCCTTGCCCCTAATGTTCAAGTGAAAGGACGTTTGTGCACTTCAAGGAAAAGGGTCGGGTTATTTGAACACATGGCCTGGGCTGGCTCTTGGGGGCAAGTCCCCACAGCCTGCCCAAAGGACTCAACGCGCCCATCTTGGATACCCATTCTCCAGGGGGCCCATGAATCTGCTCCTCTCATTCTCTCTGCCTGTTTGAGGAGGCTGCTAGGCGGGGCAGTGTCTACAGCACTAGAGCTAAAATCAGGAAGACCCAGGTTCAAATTCAGTATCAGTATCACACTAGCTGTGTGACCATGGGCAAATCACTGTCTGCCTCGGTTTCCTCAACTGTAAAATAAAGATAATAGCACCTAGCTTACAAGGCTGTTGTGAAGATCACCTGGCTCCTACTAAGTGCTTTATGAATGCAAATTCCTCTCCCCTCTAAGCAAAGGATTCTTCTTCTTCTTCTTTTTTTTTTTTTTGGTCATAGCAAGGGACTTTTAAAAAGCTACTATGATGAAATTCTCTCTCGATGAGGGAAGTGAGGCTGTAGTGGCAGAGTTTAAACAGAAATAAGCAAACAATGGGACAACTAGATGGCGCATTTGATAGAGCACTGGCCCTGAATTCAGGAAGACCTGAGTTCAAATCCAACCTCAGACACTTGACACTTACTAGCTGTGTGACCCTGAGCAAGTCGCTTCACCCCATTGCCTCGCGCAAAAGAAAAAAAAAAAAAAACAAACAAGACACAAGAATGTATCACAGTCCAATTATTTGACTGAGCAGGGGTGAGAGACCACCATGTTTCCCCCTAAACAAGGGCTGTGTCCTCACAAGAGAGGTTCGAGTCCTCACAGGGAAGTGTAGGGGCGACACTGGGCCGTCTCGAACTGACAGGTTTTGGATTTAAGACGGCACTAACCTCTGAATTTCCCTCTGGATCCCTCTGGATTTCATCCTGGGCCACCTGGGAAGCCTCTGAATCACACAACTCACTGGGCTCTGGCTGCTGATTTGGGATGGTAGGAGAGGGGCTGGCCTCTGGGGTGTCTGGGAAATCCTGGCCCTGAGCATAGCTTGAGTGTTTGTTTCTGTCCTTCTCTAGATGGGACTGCCATGTAAATAAGGATAGGGCACCAACAATAAGCAGTGTTGCCCCCAGGAGGACCACCATGATTAGTGAAACATCTGCATCTTCACCGGGGTGCCCAAAGAAATGCAGTATGTTCGAGTAGCTTTTCCAGAACTCTGTTGATAAGCCAAAAGCAGAGGTATTCATGCCTCTAGTGAGATAGCTGGGAGGAAAAGGAGAGAAAGACACAATGGAACCCTTACAAAAACTACTCTTCTCTCCTCCCTGCCCACCCTGTCAGCTTCGGGCAACCAGTGATTCTCTAGAATGGGAGGCCTGCCTCCAGTCCTATGGGACCCCATAGTGGGAAGTGCTGGGGAGGACTGTCTAAGAAGCTGCAGGCTCATGACAAGAGGGCTTGCTGACTAAGAGGAAAAAAGCAGAAAACTCCCAAGGGAAATAAAGGCCCTGGAGTCAGGTGGGTAGAAGTTACAGGATCATTTCATCTATCTGCCTCCCAGCACTAAAATAGGGGGAGGCCGACTCATGCCTCACTTCCTTTACCCCTTCAGATTTTCCCACTTTCTAGGATCTAAGCCCACTCTTCCTATTCCCAGGACTCCTCCTGCTTGCAAGGCCCACCCCTGAGATGGTACATGCCACTAATTCTTTATCCTCAAATGCTTCTTGGGTTTCTTCAAAACTCAAGTTCGACGGTCTCTTAAAGCAATTCTTTCAGGAACTCACAAGAGTAGAAAGTGTTTAGAAGTGAAGCATTCCTGGTCCAGAGAAACACTGAAAGGGAAGAGGTACAATGAGGTTGGAGACTAAAGAATGGCTCGGAGGCCTTGCAAAGAACTGCCAGAGCAACAGGAGAGCACAGGGGCCAAGGTAGCAGCTGCCAACCGCCCCTAGACAGACCTCAGCACTTTCTGAATAGACTCTTCTCCACTTGGCAGGAACTGGAGGAGTGAATCTGACTTCGAATAAGGGACCAATGCTGCCCCCTACCAGGGCCATTCCTGAACTCAAGGGAGCTTACTTTGGGGAGGGGCAGCAGACATTCAAATATAAAGGCACTTAAAATCTTAATCATCAGTAAGAAAAATGGAGTAACCTCTGGGGCATCTCCCATGAACACAGGGGTTCTTAACCAAGAGTTCATGAACTTTGTTTTGAAAAATATTTTGCTAACTATATTTCAATATGATTTGTTTCCTTTGTAACCCTACATGTTTCATTCTACGCATTTAAAATCATGATTGTGTGAAGTGTTGGCTTCATTAGACTGCCAAATGGCCCATGATGCAAAAAAGAAAAGTCAAGAACTCTTGCATTAGCAGAAGCTTAGGGCAGGTTGTCTCTCTGGGGGCTTCTGGAGATAAAAGCAGAAACCGTCCCATGAGACAGCCCACTTGGGGGACATGATGTTGCTCTCAGTGAGATCTAATGACTGGGTTATATACCCTCTCGGGAACGTCCATGATGATGTGCGGGATAGAGTGACCGTGTCCGATATAAGAGTATCTTCATGGGTGGCGGGGCCCAGGCTAGGGTGGGGCTCTCTGGAAGGCTACAAACAGGTGCTGAATAATATCTGCTTTCCTGTTGCCTTTACACTCCCCTTCCCCAAAGGTTGCCTGGTTCTGGCCAAGCCCTGGGTGGGAGTGAGAAGGAAAGGGGAGAGAAGTACCTCCTCTTCTACTCAGTGGCAGAACTCCTAGCTCATCTGATTATTCATCCCATGCTTGGGTCCATGATCTATGGGGATGTCTTGGGTCACTTTTCTAGTCTTTGTCAGTGATAAGTCTGCTTGTACATTATAGGCCTGTCCACGTTCCAGTACTTTGGAGAATCGGGAAGATGCTTTAAAAACAGCCTTTGCCTTCCCCCGCCCCCAACCCAAGCATCCTTTGCAATGCCCTTCACATTCCCCACATCTAGCTCCAGGCCCTGATCTAGGAAATACTTACCACACTGCCTCTTCACTTAACTGTCATGGGGAAAAGCAGCAGCTTTGTAATGACCATTTGTACCCAGAGCCCAGATGTTTCTCCCTTCCAGAGTCTCCCCTCAATACAGCCCCCCCCTCGGAAGCCTGCTCAGAGGTGAAAAGTACTACTTGTCAATCACCGTCAACACTTTTCCTTTCTCCTCCTCGTGTGGTCCTTCATACCAAAGCAGAGTATACTGGGAGGAGTGTCCCCCCCAAAGGCAGGCAGGCAGGCAGGCAGTCAGCCAGGCAGCCAGCCAGTCAGCCAGCCAGCCCTCCAGCCCTCCAGGCCTTTCCCATGAATGGCAGGAAGCCAGCCTGCAGGTGGGAAAGGATAAGGACAGGAGAGAAGGAGAAAACCCACAAATTGTTATTCCCCTCTTTTTCTGTTCCCCTTGGGGTTGCTGTCCTTCCTTTAGAAGGAAATGACTGACATCTTTGACCTGAACAAGCATATTTTTTAAGGACTCAGGAACAGAAAGGTACCCTCACCAAGGCCTCTAGGCCAGAGCTGACTAGGAGGGGTCACCTTACATGAGACAGGTTTTCTTCTCACACTTCTCAGGATAACTCCTGCTTGGTATAGCCAGGTTCTTGCCTGTCCTGTTTAATCTCGAAAGCCGTGTCGTCAGAGGATGACTGTGCTGCTGCCTTGGGAGCCTCTTGGAGGAAGCAGATCGACAAATATGTGCCCATGTCCCACCTGCTTGGGAGGGCTCTGTGCTCCTTACTGTTTCCTTTGGGATCCAAAAAGACATGAAGCATAAACATCACCAGGAAATTTCAAATAACAAACCTGAGAGTCTAACTGCAATGAGAGAGTTGCCCTGGATGGGAGCAGGAAAGCAAGAATAGCATTGGATTTAGAGAGTCCTGGCGGAAGCAGAGCTCCCAACCAACCTCTGACATTGGTCATGGGCAGAGACTTAAGTCTCCATTTCTGTCACTGCAGAATGGGGATCATAATAAGCTATAGACCAAGGTTGCTGTGTAGATTAAATGAGATTTGTGTGTATAATAATATCCATTATATTAAAATATAATAAACACACAAATCTCATTTCATATATATTAAATTTATTTCTCTTTATATAAATCACACACACACACACACACACACACACACACATATATATATATACACACACACATTTAAAATGCTTTTGCCAGAGAAAAGAAAGCAGAGCCAGAAGAATAATAAACAAAATGACTAAAAGAATATAAATCAAACCAACATTGAGAAGCAACAAAACTCTGCTCAGTCAATGTTAGTAATGTACCATTAAAATTAAAGAACATATCCCTCCCTTTGAATTAACAATGAGGAACTGTTTGGGGGGGAATACAGCTTGTTGGGAACTGTCTGCTGTTTCATAACAAAATGTATCAATCAATTTAAAAAATAAAAGGAAAAAAAGCCTCACAAACCTTAAAAGTCTCTCTATAAATGTCAGCTATTATTATATTATTACTTTCCATGTCCCTGCTGGGGAGCCAACCAGCCTTCAACTATAAATACATCATCAATAGGGGGTTGCCATAGCAACGATGAGGCAGTGGAAGGATCTTATAGGTCAGAATGCTGCTGAAGTCACACTTAGGTCATAGAGCGCAGAATGCTGGAGCTGGAAAAGAGCCTAGGGAACATCTAGACCGACCCTCATTTTACACATGGGGAAACTGAGACCATGAGAGGTTAGGAGCCTACATAATCAGAATGCTGAGCTTGAATTGAAAGGATCTGTTGTTCAAAATCCAATCTGTGTGGTTTGGTGTAAGGCACAACCTTCCTGGGGCTCAGTTTCCACACCCTAAAATGAGGAGGTTCAATTCAATGACCTTGGCAACTCCCACTATCAACAGGGAAGTGAGTCTCTATTTTAAGAGTCTGATTTTAAGTTGACTTGTCTCAGGTCACACAGGGCAAGTTAGTGGTCTCAACTTCCAAGCCAGGGTTCTTTCTGCTATGCCACCAACGCTGGTTAAAGGAACTTTTAACCCATGGGAGCAGAGGTAATGGCTGGAGAGTTGAGGAGGTCACAGGATCAGAGATCTGGACCTGGAAGGGACTCCAAAAGCCCCAGAGAGTGGAACATTCTCACTTTACAGTTGAGGAAACTGAGGCCCACAGAGGTTAAGTGATTTACCAGTGCTCTCACACACCTTAAGTAGCAGAGGTGAAATTTGAACCCAGAGCCTCGGAGATGAGAACCAGGATTCTGTTTCAGGAAGACCACCAACAAAGCCCTTTAAGCCCCACCCCACCTCTTTCCAAGGAAAGGAGGCCGTCAGTCCCAGCTCCGTATGCCCCCAACATCACATTACTCCTACCGCTTTTACTGCCATCCCTTAAAATGGACCATTTGATCAGACTCTAGAAACTTTTTAGTTGCCGAAAATCTACCCTTCTCGTGCTCCCCTCCCTCACTGTCCAGCCTTAAGTCTTCCATTCCTCCCCCAGTCACCCTAAAGAATAACCAGCAGCCTTCCCATCCCTGGATCCTACACCCTTCCCCGCCTTTCCGGCCCTTCCCGCCCCAGCCTCTCACCTATTCCTTCCAGAGCCCCGCCCCACCCTAGGCCCCGCCCTCTCCTTAACCTTTTCTTTCTCCTTGGAGGCGGGTACTACTTGCCTATCCAGCCTCCCCCAGCAGTCTGACTCCTCAGCTCCGGGTGGAAAAGACGTTATACTTGGAAACGCGAAGTTATTGGCTGCCTCGCCCCAGCGCCAGCCAATCAGAAGGCGAGGGTGGTACGGCACTCATAATCAACGGGCCTAGCCTTTGTGACTTCAGTGGCCGCAGGTGAGCAATAGCCCCAGCCTACCACTACCTGCCGGTCAATAAACCATCTAATATAAATATAAATAAATATTTAAAACAAAATCACAATAAAGCATCCACTATATGCCAGGCACAGTTCTAAGCACTGGGGATACAGAAAGGAGCAAAAGACAGTGCCTGCCTTCAAGGGGCTTACAATCTAATCTGGCACCTAAGGGTGAGTGGGAGAGGTGGATCAGGAAGGGGAAAAGTGGCCAGTGCCCCCCCAGTCTCCTCACCCTAACACACACACACACACATACACACACACACACACACACACAGAGTCCAGAGTCACAGTATTTCATGATTGAAGGGACCATGGGCAGAGGCAAAACACATGCCAATATAGAAGTCCATTCTACAAAATGCTCCACAAAAGGTCATATGGCTTCTTTTGAATACCTCTGTTCATGAGGAGCTCATCATTTGTGGGAGCACAGTATTCCACTTTGACCCAACTCTAACTGTTCAGAAGTTTTTCCTGACACCAAACAGAAACCTGCTCCCTGCCCCTTTCTATCATTGCTCTCAGAGCCCAGTAGAACCAGTATGATCCCTCTTCTACAAGAAGAAATCCCTCAAAGATTGGAAGGCAGACCTTCAAATCTCATCTGCCCACTGAGTCTTCTCTCTTCCAGACTAAACATGGAGTCCTCAAATGGCATATTATCCAGTCCCCTCCCCATCCCAGACCCCCGCCTGTACAAGTTGGCCAGCTTATCAAAGTCTTTCTGAAAATGGGGTGCCCTCAACTAAACACAATATTGCACCCATAGTTTGACCTGGATAGAAGACATTGGGACTTTTGCCCAGATGTAACCAGGCATTTTTTCACCCAGGGCAAATCCCACTAACCCCAGTCAATGCATCTAGGAGCCATAGGGCATGGCATAGGGAGAGCAGCTTTTCTCAAAATCTGCACCCCCCCTCCCCCTCTCCCCACATTCTCATGGAAGTTCTCAAAGACCAGTTTGCCATGGAGAAGCCTAGTAAAGGGTTATCATGGGAAAGAGGGGCTATAGGCTCATTGAGTCTGGCTCCAAATGATAGAACCAGGACCAATGACTGGAACTTAAGAGGAAATTGAGGCTTGAGGCAAGAAGGGATTTCTTAAATGCTGGCTCCCTGTGGGTCTGGGACTGGAATTAGGTTTAGGACCACATCAACCATGCCTACCCTTTCCTCCAATAGGACCTGTCTCCTATTCTGGATCAATGCCCACCCCTTTTGTGAATAAGATTCCCCCAGTGGTTTCACCAACTCATAGACCTAGGATTCTAGGCTTCTGACACTTGGCCAAAGATGGGACTTTGGCTGAGCTTGATGAGAAGCTCAGAGTAAGCCCCAAGTGGGTAGATACTCCTTTACTCCTTAGATTAGCTTGTACTATCTGTGAGAACTAGTTCGGTGCAATAAGATGTTGAACTTGGGATCAGGAACCCTTGGGTTCAAATCCAGCCTGTAACACTTAGCACCCAGGTGACAAGAGGCAAATTTGTGAACTCCCTAAGCCAAGCCTCAGGCCAACTTCAATTTTCTAAGTTCCAGGTGAGTTGCTTGGTGTGGGGATGCCCCTAAAATCCAGATCAAAAAGAAATTTTAAAATCCCCGGATCTGTGTTGTACTGCGCCCCCCCCCCCTCTCTTGCCCCCCAAACCGGCCCCCCCCGGGGCCCCCCCCCCCCGAGCTCCTCGTGGCCCTGCCCCTTCCGGGGCTCTCCACCCCTACCCTACCTCCCAGAGCCCAAGCTGCTTCAGTGCCTGGGACCCCCTCACAGCTGGAGCAGTCTCAGTGAGGACCTCCAGCTTTGGGCTGGACCAGCAGCGCTGCTGCTGCTGGTGCTGCTGGTGGTGATGGTGGTGATACTGCTGCTGCCACAGCCCCTGCAACTCCTACAGTACAAATTTATAACTGAAGGCTGGAGCCCCGGCTGTGGGCGCCCTGCTGTCCGAAGCAGGGGAGTCGATATTTAGGTAATGCAAATTTACAGAAATCAAGAACTGTCTGTACACATACACACAGATGTATGAGCACCAACACACACATACCCTCCGACACAGACAGACACACATATACAATGTTCCAGTCAGACTGGACTGCAAGCTCTTTCCCAGGATTCAGCACCTTCCATCTACCATCTCCTTGCCTTTGCTTTGGCAGTACCTCACTCTTAGACCACTCTCCCGTCCGCTTTGCCTCTTGGACTCCCTGCTTTGCTTCAAGGCTGACATGGGCAGTCATTCCTCCCCCCTTCACTCCCTACCTCTAGATGTTAATGTTCTCTCACTCTTCCAATCATCTTGCACTTATGTAGTTGTTGTGGCTGCTGTAGCAGCAGCCACAGTAGCCACTAGCATTTATATAGCACTTTAAGGTTCGCAAAGTGCCTTGCACGTATCATTTTACTTAATCTTTACAACAGCCCTGTAAGGTGGGTGCTAGTTTATGCCCATTTTACAGATGAGGAAACTGAGGCTGAGTGATCTGCCCAGGGCTACATACAAGTAAGTGTCTGAGGAAGGATTTAAACTCAGGTCTTCCTGACTCCATGTCCAGCACTACATAAGCTCCCTGAGGTCTGGGTCTGGTTTCCATTCTTGTCTTTGTAACCTCCATCTGTGGTCTAAGGAGAGACCCAGTAAAGTGCCAAGGGGCTCATTAACAGGCCGAGGAAGTGAGGAGATGAATTGTTTGCGTTCCAGACATTCTGGAAGCTCATGGGCCCAAACAGAAAGGGGCTTGAGATCCTGGGACAAGGGCAGGTCCCCCACAAAGCTGTGACAGGCCTTTGACGTGGGAAGTATTTAGCAATGGTTAGGTCTGTTTGAAATTCTGTTCTTTGGTGGCAGGGGCCGGAAAGAGCTGACAGACAGACATCGACTTTTGTGCAAGGAATGAGCAAGTGGAAAGAAGGGTTCCAAGCCCAAGACCATCCTAGAGGAAAGTGTCAAGTACTGCTTTCCTCCTCCCACCCCCTCCTTCCTGCCTCCCAAAGCTCTGACTCTTTTTTCTCTTTCAAAGTTCTGGGGCTGAGGAAGAAGGGAAGGATGAAACTGCTTGAAGTCAGCAGGGGATGCAAGGATCAGGGCTCTGGAACTGGAAGGGCCCTTAGAGGCCATCCCTGTTAGAGGCCTTCATTTTACAGCTGAGGGAACTGAGGCCCAGTGAGGGATATTGACTGGCCCGAAGTCACAAAGGTAGGAAGTATCAGAAGTAGAATTCGAACCCAGGGCCTCTAGTATATATAGCCAGGGCTCTCTGCCTTCTTTGTGGACTTCTTTAGAAAGAAAGGGGGCCGTTTCAATTCAAAGTAGCAACTGTCCTTCAAGACTGTTAAGGCCCTACCGTTTCTGCTTTCTCCTGTGCCTGCTGGAAACTCACCTGTCTATGTCAGCTCAGCCAAAGGGCACACAGATAGGGAGTCAGGAGACCTAGGTTCTAGTCCTGGTTCTAACCACTTGCTAGCTGTGTGACCATCAGCAAGTCCTTTCTCCCTCTGGGCCTCAGTTTCCCTGCCTGTAAAATTGAGACAATAATCCTGGCCCCATTCTGGCTCACAGACACATTTTTCTCATATGTCACAGGATCATAAATGCAGGGCTCGAAAGGAACCCAGAAACCACCTACTCCAACTCTCTCGTTTTAGAGAGGAAGAAATTGAGATCTAGAAAGGTGAAGGGACTTTTTCCCAAGGTTGAACAGCTAGTGTACTAAGTAGCAGAACTGAGATGAAATATTCTAAGTGAGAGCTCTTTAGTGATAAAAGTTTCTTTTATTAAAAATATTTCTTAAGAGAACAAGAGTAGTTCCAGACAAGAATTTAGGACTTCCCTTATACAGACTGAGGTAGCTTTTAAACTAATCATAAAAGTTGTCGTTTATAAATGCTTCAAAGTTCACAAAATTTCATGCATCTATTGTCTCTATCTGAGGGGCAGGTACTACCCATATCACTTCCATTTTACAAATGAAGAAACAGAGACACAGAGATGTATAGTGACTTGCCCATGGTCACACAGCTAGAAAGTAGCAGAAGCAGGTTCAGCACTACACTTCCTGGAGAGGGTTCTGGGACAGTACTCTAGCGCTCCACTAGGTGGCAAGACGACACCATCAAAGAAATAGACCAGCCCAGCTGTGTGGTGGTTTCCTGGACTTTGGGAGTTACTTTGGGTGGGGGTGGTCCTATTGAGGGCATCTTTCTTTGAGAGGGAGTCAACGGGAGAACAAATTTACTAGAAGATGTCCAACTCAAGGGAAATGACCCTGACTTCCATGAGGGGCTTGGCTTGCGTTGTGTACTATGGTAGGGCTCCCATTTCTGGCCCCTTGGCCTCGAGCTTAGATGCCAGGCCATATTTTTGTAGGCTGCTAGGGGGCACGGTGAATAGGGTGCTGGACTTGGAGCTGGGAAGACCTGAGTTTGAATCCTCCTGCAGATGCTTCCTAGCTATGTGACCACAGGCAAGTTATTTACCCTGTCTCAGCCTCAGTTTCTTCTTCTATAGAATGGGGATAATAATTGCACATACTTCACAGGGTTGTTGTGAGGACCAAACAAGAGAAAGTAAAACACGTAAAGTGTTTTGCACATCTTAAAGTGCTATATAAACGCTGGCTATTGTTAAGTTGGGCAGAGAAACCTACAGCTGAGGTGTCAACCCACCACTCAACCCCCGCAGCCCAGCCCCCAACACTCCTGTGGGTAGTCCAAATCAGATTTAAAACAGAATAAGAAAATATTGAACAAAACAAATAAAAATACAATAAAACACAGATGACACTGCATTTTAAAACTAAGTCAATATGTGGCCCACAGAGATCCTTATGTGTGAATTAATGTCCCCCATTTCTTTTTGAGCTTGATGTCACTGGTCTAGAATATAGCCCATGCTTGGGGAGAGCCAGACAGGAGCTTGGGGAGAGCCAGACAGGAGCTTGGGGAGCTAGTCACAAGCCAGAGCTCCTCTTTTCTCCAGCCTTTCCCCTGTCTATGTTTCTCTGCTCCTACCATAGCTCTTTTCATCTCTGTGGGCTGGCCTGGTGGGACACTGGGGTGGGAGAGAAGGAGGACACAATTAAAACTACTGAACAACAACAAAAATGAACTTAATCTTATGTATTTTATTTTATGCATTAAAGACATTATTCTAGGAAGTGGTGCATGAGCTGACTGCCCAAGGGGGCCATGATACAACAAAAGTTCAGAACCCCTACCCAAACGTGTTCACCAGTGGCATGGACGATCTGCGGCCTGGAGATCAAACAGAAGGATTCCCTCCCTATGGGGTCTCCATGTGCTCTATACAGATGACATTGTACTAATCACATGGAGCCCTGAAACCAGAACATGACAAAAGCTTCATCTCAGTGACTGGAAAAGACTGATCTAACTATCTGCAATGGAACAAAGTGGGTGAAAAATGCGCATTGCCCAGGTGATGCCACACAGCTGGACAGAGTCCAATCATTTAGTTCTCCCTCTCTTTGCCAGTCTCTCTCTACAATGCGTGTGTATGTTAGATAAGCATTGGAGAAGGTGACATCTGGATCTTTCCATTCTTGTTCCATACTACCTGTGGGTGAAGGGCATGGTCTGTGGGACTATGGGATGTTGGCACTAACAGTTCATTCAGGTAGTTTCTTAGATCTTCCACCTCTGAAATGGCAGCCTTTTGGGAAGAAGGATGGGAAGGAGGAAGAAAGGAAGGAAAGAAGGAAGGAAGGAAGGAAGGAATGAAGGGAGGGAGGGAGGGAGGAAGGAAGAAAGGGAGGAAGGGAGGGAGGGAGGGAGGGAGGAAGGAAGGAAGGAAGGAAGGAAGGAAGGAAGGACAGCCAGATGGATTTATTAAGTACCTACTATGTTCCAGGCACTGCACTAGGTATTTTACAAATATTATCTCATTTGATCGTCACAACAACCCTGGGGGAGTTAGATGCTGTTATTATCATCCCATTTTACAGCTGATGAAACTGAAGCAAACAGAGGTTACGTGACTTGCCCAGGGTCACATAGTTCACAAGTATCTGAGGTCAGATTTGACCTCAAGTCTTCCCTGATTTCAGGCCCAGTGCTCTTTCCACTGCACCAGCTAGCTGCCTTTTGAGCAGGCCAGGAGCTGTTGGGTGCATTCTGGTAAGGCTCCTCCAGCACACACTAGTCTTTGGGCTGAGTTTTTGCTTCAAATAACCCTTCCTTTCTGCAGATCCTGAATAGTCACCAAAGTAGACCTTTTCTGAATCTCCCAGTATATCAGAGGACAAAGAATTTTTTTTTTTTAGGCAATTGGGATTAAGTGACTTGCCCAGGGTCACACAGCTAGTAAGTGTCAAGTGTTTGGTTTGAACTTAGGTCCTCCTGACTTCAGGGCCGGTACTCTATCCACTGTGCCACCTAGCTGCCCCAACAGAGAATTCTTGCCATGGTCTCTGCTGCTACCGTCTTCTACTTTCCTGAAAACTTCTCCATGGCAGCATGGATGGTCAGGGGGGCCAGGCAGCAAGTCCCACCTCATTGCATACAGTCTTCTGCTATTACCTTTAGTAGGCTGGTGTTGGTCCCAAGCAACAATGACTCACCAGAGACATTTAAATGCCAAGTCCAGACAAACCAGTGCCAAGGTGTCCACCTTGTTTACATCCATGACTTTATAGGACATCCTCTTCACTTTGGCCACAAAATTCTAACCTAAAAACAAATTAGTCCCAGAATTGAGCAGGAGAAAGGGATCCAGCTGGATCTCATTTGGGAAACTTCACTGCTTTCAGTGATCTTAAGCTGCTCCCTGCTGCAAATCCATCTCCTTAACACCAATATTCTCCTGGCAATGCTCCATGGCCAAGAATCGTGGAACAACACAATCTTGAAATAATCAGAATGACAAGTAGCCCAAAGGGCGATGGAAAACAGGCTGTATCAGAGGCTCAGGGATGGTTCCTTCACCCAGGCCACGTGTGTTTTGTCCCTATTGGGCCCAAACTACTTCCTTCCCATTGGACTCAGTGGCACTAACACTCTCCACAGCTCCTTCCCATTCCCAACAAAGCTCATTTTTCCTGATTTTTGGCAGAGATGCAAGAGATTTTTAGGAAACCTTGAAAGTTAAAAAAAAATTGAAGCTTAAAATAAAAAACTTTTTTACAATAAAAAGAAAATGACTGAATCGAGACCAACTAAACCAATTAAGAAGGCAGACAACAGATGAAAAACCTAAGCACTAGGACTGATGCCACCCGTGAGATAGTAAAAGAACCCGAGGCAGGCCAACAGAGCATTGAGGAGATCATCTGGGGAGGGATGGCAAAGCAAGGACAAGAGCTGCACGGAGACTGAAAAGACATCACAGCCTTCACTGGTGAAGGGAAAACCCAAACTGGGAAGATCAGGGATGGATGGTTGGCTGGAAGAATGAATGAATGAAAAAGCAATCATTAAGTGCTTACTATTTGCTAAGCACTGTGCTAAGGAATAGGGATACAAATAGAAAAATGAGGCGGTCTCTGATCTCAAGAAGCTCACACTTTAGTAGGGAGAGACAATACATAAGAGGGTATGGCTTCATGGAAGATGGCAAAGCCCGAGATCATTAGGGTGTAGCTATATGGATTTTATTGAAATATCTAAGTAAATTAGAGACGATGGAAATCTATATGCTACATTTTTTGTAATGAGGAGTATTCCTTGTATAGATCTGAAAATCCTTTGCTAAATCAGATGACAGAACATATTCAAAGTACTTTGAGAACCTTAAGATGCATTATAAATGTTAGCTATTACTATTATTATTAGCTTAGGATGTAATTTGGCACACTCATGAAACGATCACGTCTAGTTTATTAAAAGCACAGTTTATTCAGACACTAATTGCACATTGACTCTTGAAATTGGCTATGAAATGCTGAATCATTTTATTTTTTAATGTTTATTCCACTCTTATGTCATATTCTCAGATCCTTCACCAGTGTTACATAAAACAAACAAAAATCCCCAACAAACAAAAGAACAAACAAGCAAACAAATGAAATCAGAGTCACTAATGTGATCGAATGGGGAAACTAATAAAGTAAATCTAGCATCCATCAGCACAGATTACAGCAAAAACTAATGCTGTAAAAAAAAGAAACAAAGAAAATTGTTAGAAAATAACATGCCTCATACTTTTCCAAATCAGTAGAACATGTTACTCTATACAATGCAATGTACAACAAAAGTAATTCTCTGTAAGGTAAAGAAATGCAAGTTCTTTTTTGAATATTGTAGATAGATAATGGTTTTGTAATAGTAATGCTTCTGCTAAGCTATTACAGGGTGGTTCAGGAACACATTTATGGATTCTGGGGATGTTGTATAGTATAATTCTTTGATTGGGATAATGGTTACTCTGGTCAAAATAGAAAAAAAAAAGTTGAACACAGAAATACCAGACAAAGGCAAATGAGACTTCTCATATATCTTAGCAACATTTAGATGGAAATTAGATTTAAATGTAGTCCACTCTGCTCCCAAATCTTGATTGCTTGATGCAGTTTCCTAGGAAAGGATACTCAGGAGGTGTCTTCTTAAACAACAAACCTATTTTTAGTGGTGGAGCCACTCTTAGTAGCTGCCTCTGCATGGGCCTGATAACCAATGACTAGCTTTGGTTGTATACCTTTACTTGTATACCTCCCGTACATGGGTAACAGTATTTCTACTTTCTCCGAGATCATTTCTGTTTTCAGTACTCCATATTGCTACCTTACTGCCTTTAGCTCTGACACTCACAACAGCTCCGTATACGTCATCACTGTAGTCTTCGAATGACTCCCCAAGAAGGCATTGCAGCATCTCTTGCCAAAAGTGATGGAAATCACTTCATCTCTGCTGTTTGTTTAATGTAATTAGCCATTGTCTTCCTCATTTGTTGTGGTTTTTTCTAGTCTTCCCACATCATCCTATCCTTAAAAAGTGAATATTCAAAGCCAGGCATTAAATAACTAGACAGCTGGACATGGCTGTCTAAAGGCCAGAAGTCCCTCACAGTATCAAACTTAGAGATCTGCTGAAGGTTGACTTGCCAAGTTTTGCTCTTATCATTTTTCCAAAACCAGAGTGGCCATCTGTTCTGTAGTGGATATTTACTGTAGCATTCGGAGGTGGCAACCTCCTGGGTCCCTTCACTTTTTCTTCTTCTTCTACAGGTTGGGGGTGGGGGTAGGAGGAGGTCCCCAGTCGCCATCGCAGATTGATCTAATGAATCATTTATATAAGTCTGAGGGATTGAGCCTCTTCTCACCTGGCCAGTTTAGGAGAAAAAGCAAACTCTGATGACAGAAGCGATGGCACATCCTGGAGACATATGTGCCTAACTTTGCCCAGATGTGGTCTCTTTCCAGCTACTATCTTGATTGCCATGGGCCCTGACCTGCCTGATTCTGAGTCAGATCTCGTTGCTTTCCACCCAGTGTTGTAGCCTGTGGATTATTTGGGGTCTTTCTTTGGCCATCTACTCAGTTTAATTGAAAATGTTTAATGCCTGCTAGGATATTAGTTACCTCTCTTAGATCTCTGCCATCTGTCCCAGCTATGTCTTTTTCTAAGCTATTGGTCAGAATACCATGTGGCCCATGCTGTAGGATAGAGTTCTGTGGCCCTCTACCAGGGAACTCTCTTCTGGTCTTTTGGGGGCCATTGATGAACACGTCTTAAGTATGGCTATTCAACCAGCTGTGGATCCATCCAAGCAGTTATACCTAAGCACACCTCTCTCCATCTTGGCATCAGGGTACCAGGGCACCAGGGGAGGAAATGTTCAGAAAAGAACATTCCAACATTTCATAGGAACCTGTTTTGTAAAGATCTCAGCAATGGCAAGATGGAGTGATAGCTGCTAGTCTCCTGGAGAGTGGGCTCAGAAGCTATTGAGTGATAAGCAACGTTCTTAGTATTGAAGGCATATGGCCTGTTTCCAGTTCATTTCCCCATGATTGGAGAGAATGAAGTCACGGGTCTTACGCAAGGCATGGTGTGCTCTGTTGGAGGTCAGTGAGTATAGAACTGATAACGCCACATAAGGAAACCGGCTCTCCTGCTAGCAGGCATTGCCAGGGACAATGGTTTTCTGGGAAACCATTCATTACACTTATTCTTAATTAAAATAATCCTCAGGCTAGTGGGAACCAAGGCTTCAGGACACTGAAGACTGGAAATTAGGATGCAGCTTCAGAGAGGCCTGTCAGTTTCTTGGGTGGACACTAACTCTGCCTATAACATTCAAAGCATCTTCATCATAATAACTCATTTATACAGGATGTCCCAAAAGTCTTAGTGTAGCTTTAAGCTTAAGCTTAAAGGGATAGGAATACAAACAAAAGTGAGACAGTCCCCGATCTCAGGGACAAGCTTAAGCTTAAAACTGCACTAAGACTTTTGGGACATCCTCCATGGCACTTTGAAGTCTGTGACCCTGGGCAGTAGGTACTAGTTAAGGGTCTCTTACCTTTCTTTGTGTCTTGGATCCCTTTGGCAGGCTAGTGAAGCCTACGGGACCCTTCTCAGGATGATGTTTTCAAATGCAGAGGATAAAATATGTGATATTTAAAAAGGAAACCAATTATATTGAAATATAGTTATGAAAATATTTTTTGATACATTCATGGACCTCCCACTTTACAATGGAGGATGTTAAAGCTCAGGGGGATATGAGATTTGCATGCTGACCCAGTCCTAGAGTTCAAGCCCAAGTGTCTGCCAACTCCAAGTCTGACCCTGGGAACAAAATGACCTGGGCCCAGTTGCAATCAGACCTTTAAGAGAATACAAATGGGGATCCATCTGCAAACTCAGCACATGGGAGAAATAATAGCTAACAGTTATATAGTGCTTTTAGGTTTGCAAAATGCTTTATGAACATTATTGCATTTGAATTCAAACATTATTACGCCTCTTTTACAGATGAAAAACTGAGGCACAGACAAATGACGGGACTGGTCACATAACAAGTAAGTATCAGAGGCAAGATTTGAACCCAGGTCTTCTGACCTCAAATCCTGCATCCTGGCCACTATGTCAAAAGAGAAAGGAGAGGATAAAAGGGAGAACACTCAGTTGTTTTTCAGCCATGACCCATTCGGGGTTTTCTTGGCAGAGATACTGGAGCAGTTTACCATTTCCTTCTCCAGCTCATTTTACAAATGAGAAAACTGAGGCAAACAGGATGAAGTGACTTGCCGGGGGCCACCCAGCTTGTAAGTGTCTGAGGTCCACATTTGAACTCAGGAAAATGAGTCTTCCTGACTCCAGGCCTGGCGCTCTATCCACTACAACGCCACCTAGCAGGACAGAAGTAGCAGGAAATTCTGGGGCTCCTGGCGTAACATCAGGAAGTCTCTTTCTTTGGAACATTACTCTGAAGGAGATGCTCTCAAATGAATTTTTAATATTAACAACCAGTTATATATTACATGTTTTGTTAATGAAGATTTTAGTTAAGAACATCAAGTCATGCTTCCTTGAAAGTAGGATCCTAGGATCTTAGATCTAGAACTGGAAGGAAACTTAGAAGCCATCATGTTCATTTTACAGAGAAATGCAGGGACTTGTCCAGGGTCCCACAAGCAGCAAGGAGCAGAGCTAGGGTTTGAAGTCAGATCCCATGGCTCCAAGTTCAGTACTCTTCTCAATGGAAGAGTACAAGGGAAAGAACTGGGAGTAAGAAGACCCTATTTAGAAGCTGGGTGACTCTGAGTAAGTCCCTTCTCTCTGAGCCTCAGGTTCCCCATTTGTAAAATGGGTAGGTTGGATGAAGTCATCTAGTCAGGGTCCTTCCAGCTCTGACATGTGAGACAGAGCGCAAATAACAGCTAACGATCAGAATCTGTGTTTATCCACTAAGTGAAGGAAAGATGGTGTGGGGGCCAGTGGGGGCCAAAATCCCAGCCAACTATAGCCATTCTGTTGACCACAAACATACAGTAGTGGTTCTCACCTTTTACTTCACATGAAACTTCATAGGGTCACAGGTCTAAAGCTGAGAGGGATCTTAAAGGCAGGTACACCCCCTCATTTTATAAATGAGGAAACTGAGGCCCAGAGAGGTTAAGAGACTTGCCCAAGGTCACACAGCTAGTAAGTAGTACAGGCAGTATTTGGACCCAGGTCTTCTGACTCCAAATGTAGTATGATCGATACTGCACATTGCCTCTCATGGTGTCATGGAAACTTCAGCAGAACCGCTGTAGTAGAATCTTTTAATATTATTTTTTGAAATCCCTTCCACTACTCCTACTACCAAATGACTTCAAGGCCAATTTTTAGAAAGCCTACTGCTTAATAGACTTGCTTCTTTGACTGGCTTCCAACAAAGAAAGCATATACTTAGGAGAGTGATTCTCTCCATACCCCCTTTCATCTCTTTCAGGCCCTGGCTTTTCATTTCAAAGTTATTGGTTAGAACATGAAAAGGAGGCTCCCTGAGAATCATGGGTATTTTCCTCCTCAAGCTGACCCTCTCCAGGCACTGTGGAGGGGGCCATGGGGGTCAGACTGTGAGAATTGGTTCTTTCGCCATTTGAGGTATGCCTGAGATGGTCCCAAATCCCCAAACATCTTTGAGCCACTGGGCAGATGGCAGCAGGGGAGGCTTCAGGATTGCCTCAGCTGGGCAATACTGGTCTGATCCCCCCAATGAGGTGGGAAACAGTTCCCATTGGTGGTAGAGGCTCATAGAGACACAAACAGGGAAGGAAAAGGTGGCCACTATTGCTCAGATCTTGCTGAGTTCTCCATCACATTGACCTGGAGAAAGGCCTGGCTCGCTCCACAAAAGTGATGCAAGAACTCTAGGATATCATGGAACCAAGTGGACAGTAGTGGCTGGTATAGAGGATAGATAACATTGGACTTGAAGTCCAAGACGGACCTAGATTTGAATCTTACCTTTTACATTTGCTTCTGGTGAGATCCTGGGCAAGGTACGAGATCATAGATTTAGAGTCAGAAGAGACCTCAAAGATCATCTAGTTCACCCACTTTTCTATAGAGATGAGGAAACTGAGGCCCAGAGAGAGCAACTTGCTCATTTACAAAATGGGGACAATTATACTCACCCCACTGGGTAGTTGTGAGGCCCAAAACAATCCATCTATGTAAATGCATTTGGTGTACCCTAAAGCCCTATAGGGGCAGCTAGGTGGCGCTGCAGTGGATAGAGTGCCAGGCCTGGAGTCAGGAAGTCCTGAGTTCAAATCCAGCCTCAGACACTTACTATTCACGAGACCCTGGGTGAATCCCTTCACCCTGTTTGCCTCAGTTTCCACATCTGTAAAGATGCTGGAGAAGGAAATGGCAGACCACTCTGGTATCTTCACCAAGAAACCCCCAAATGGGGTCACTGAGAGTTGAATACAACTGAAATGACTAAACAATAACAACAACAAAGCACTATAGAGATCTCTCTTATTATCACCTGTGCCCACCTGACCAAGCTGAATGCATGGAGAGTATGGTAAAGGCTGTTTCAAAAGAAGATTGCAAGAGCTGCTGGGCTGGGCTGGGCTGAGCTGGGCTGGGTCAAGGCCCCTTTGGCTGGCTTCCCAAGCTGTGCTACCCAAGGATTTGGAGGGAGGTGGAGTTTCTGAGATCAAAGTGAGAGGACCCCCATGTAGTAATGGGCCAGTTAGGGAGAGGAGCCTAATGGTCTGTTTACCGGCACAAGTGAGAGGCCACCCTCCATTCCAGAAATAATGGACCACTTTTGCCAGCCTAGGCTTCTCAAATCTCCGATTCCAGAGCCTGCTGCTGGAGTCTCCAAGTGAAGGACGGGCACTGACCTGTGTTCTTGGGATTTCTGTTGTGGTCTGAGAGGTTGAGACCCCTCAAAGACTGGAGTACCAGATGGGGTCGTCTGGAATGAATTCACAGACTCAAGCATTCTTTAAGTCAAGGTGGCAAAGATTTATTGTTACGCTTTTCAGTGGGCAAGGATTCTTAAGGAACCTGCGAGAGACTGAGGATAGAGCCAGGGTTTATATGGAAAAGGGCATGGGAAAGGAATGCCAGGGACACTGATGAGGTAATCTAAAGTTCCAGGTGTCTTTGGGAGCTATGGATGAGCAAGTACAGGGAGTATACCAGACAAGGAGGGAGATGACAGAGGTATGGATCTTAGGAGTCTGGCAGGAGGAAGAGTCCTTGGGCCGGCCAAGGACAAAACTCCTTGGGCTGGGCAAGGCACCCCTCTCCTTCTGTCCTGATTAGAGAATGCTCTGCAACAAGGGAAAGTTTTCTCACAAGATAGGGGCTTACTAAGGAATTGGGAGGCTTCCAGAGACCTAATCTGAGGGCTGGGACCTGAGCAGCCCAGCACTCTCTCACCCAGTGTTGTGTAGCTGCACCAGGGAAAGAGATGAGGGTCATGCTGGGGCCCACGCATGAGTAACTGCTAGGCACAGTGTCCTTGGGCTGGGGAGTGGTTGTCAGAGACAGTGTTTCTGAGACTAGAGAGAAATTGGGGTCCAAATACAAGCACAAGCACCCAAGCACCCCATCATTTCCACTTTTTAGACTGGGGACACCTGGCTTAGGGGTGGCCTGTTGGTGTTGCTATTTTCTCTTGCACTTGAGCTGTAAAAGTGGTCTTGCAGCTGGATGGGGGAGGAGAGGGGAAAGGGAGAGGGCTCTGTTTTAGTAAAAGAATAGCTTAGCAGGTGGGAAGGTTATGTGGGCCAAAGAATTAAACTAGCCAAAAGCTCTGAAGAGTGCTATTTCTCCCTAGCCCTGGCCCAGGGGCAACAGGAAGAGGGGAGAGGAGGAGGGAGGTGGCTACTTCCCAAGGATCTATGATTGAGTATCTGGTTTGGACTAGAGCACCAGGTTCTCAAAGTGTGGTCTGGGGACCTCTGGAGATCCCCAAGAATCTTTCAGGGGGATCTGTGAGGTCAAAACTATTTTCATGATAATACTAAGATGTTTTAACTTCTAATACAGTAAATATTGATAGATATGACCCACATAAACAAAATTTCTTTTGGGGGGGGATCCTCAATTTGTAAGAGTATAAAAAGAGTAAGACCAATTCGAGAACTACTGGACTATAGTAAGAAGGGAAAAGAGAGTGAGGAGAAAAAATCAGAGTTCCTGCCAAAGAGAAGAGTCAGTGGGAGCTAGACGGGAACCCAAAGATGGACAACAGGGAGAAGCTAACTTTGGCCCCAGGACAGAGGCGGGGGCTCTGCTGATACGTCTGTGAAATAAGGAGAAATACCAAGTGAGGTGGGGAACTCAGGGCAATGGCAGAATGACACCAAGGGAAGAGGAGGGGAATTGTAAGCCCGCAGAAGAGGAGAGTGTCATGGGGCCAAATGGATAGAATCCCCTGGGTAAGATACTAGGGAGAACTCAATACACCTATTCAATACAACAATTTCCTAAATCTAGGATTCCAACCGTTTACTCTGTGATGTTGGGCAGCCAGGATAGGGGTTGAGGGGCAACAATTTCCCATGCCAGTTAGTGTTAGGATCCAGCCTCGATGGCACAGTCAGAAGCCCTTCTGGCTTTTGGCAACTTTGAACTGTACCCACAGTATGTACCCAACTCATCCCACCCCACTTCATCCCAACTTATCAAGGTCCCTTAGAAATCATGGTATCATTACTCTAGAGCTGGAAGGCATCTAGTCCAACTCCATTATTTTACAGTTGAGGAAACTGAGGCACGGGAAGATTAGGTGACTTGCTCAGAGTCACACAGGTAGTAGGCATCAGAAGCCCTTTACCATGATCTTCTAAAGGTCAAGCCTAGTGCTGCTTGGATATGTGATCTTTTTTATGAACATTTATAGATATTAAAGGCCTCTGTTGAAAGAGTACTAAGTTGCAAGGCTGGTAGACATGTTTCTATTCTTTTTTTAAAATGGAACAAAATACTAGCTGGGCTAGGTGGGGAGGGGACTCATAATCGCTCATGATTTCACCAAGGAGTATTGAGAAAGGATGCAGCTGAATTCCCAGGACATTTCCATGTGATATACTAAATGCAATTTCTAGAGATGTAAGCTTTCTTTTTGAAACCATTTTAAAAGTTGCTTAAAATAAAGGTGTTGAATGTTGATGCAAACAGCAAAATGTGTGCTAACAACCAGTCTGTGAGTGGTATCATCTGGGTCCTTTGTTTTCTGCTCCATTTAGTCCAACTGTGGCTAAAAATCAAAGCTCTTGCCTAACACTCAACTCCATTGATTTTTGAGAAAAGAGGTGACTGGTTTATTGTAATGTATCACTGAGAGCATAGGCAGACCATTATTGATGGAGCTTAGGACAGAGGAAAAAGCATTGAACTTTGAATCCCAAGACTCAGCTTCGAGTCCCTATTCTGCCATTTGCTAACAGGGCCCTCAGTTTTCTCATCTATAGAATGGGGGTACGATGACTTACCCTCCTTACCTGTGCCTCCCAGGGTTATTTTGAGGGATGTACTTTGTGTGAAGCAGCAGAAACTGCCCCAGATTTGGAGTCTGAGGGCTCAGGGTAAAATCCCAGCCCTGCCTGCACTGTGTCACCTTGGGAAAGTCATTTCCCTTCTCTGGGCAGCAGGTTCGGCTTCTTCTGTAAAATGTCAGGGTTAGACTAAATGATCCAGCCTTAGAGCTGTGATCCTACAAAATGGGAAGCATCAGGCCAGTGTGAGCTGTGAGTGTGAGGTACTGAATGTAGTGTTAGTGGATAAATGGGCATCAAGTCACACCTCTGATACATACTAGCTGTGTGACCTTGAACAAGTCATTGAATTTTTCAGTAACCCAGGCAATTCTGTAAGCTTATAAATTATAGAGGACAGAAGGAGGGAATGAAGGAAGGAAGGAGAGAAGGAAGGAAGGAAGGAAGAAACGAAGAAAGGAAAGAAGGAAGGAAGGGAGGAAGGGAGGAAAGAAAGAAGGAAGGGAGGAAAGGAGGAAGGAAAGAAAGAAGGAAGGAAGGAAAGAAGGAAGGAAAGAAGGAAGGAAGGGAGGGAGGGAGGGAGGAAGAGAGGGAGGGAGGAAGGGAGGAAGGAGGGAAGGAAGGAAGGAGGGAGGAAGGGAAGAGGGGAGGTAGGATTTACTAAACATCTGCTATGTGTGAAGCAACATGCTAAGTATTTTATAAATATTATTTCAATTGATCCTCACAACCCCCCTGAGAGGTAGGTGTTATTATTGTCTCCATTTTACAGAAGAAGAAACAGAGGCAGACAGAGGTTAAGTGACTTGCCCAGGGTCACACAGCTAGTAAGTGCTTGAGACCCGATTTGGTTCTGACTTCAGGCCTAGCATTTTATTCACTGTGCCACCTAGTTGACCTGCACTGGTAGAGAGAGTTGCTACACTGAAAGTTTCCCCCACTGATAAAAATCACAGATCTGAACTTCGATTCCGTGCCCCTCCCGTAACTCAGCACTGGAACTCTTAGGTCTTTTGAAGTAAGTTTAGTTCTCCTCTTTAAAATGCCCCCCAGTGAGAGAGAATTCTTGCTGGAATGGGTGGAGCTCGGAAGAGGAAAGGCCAGAGAGTCATGTACCTGATATCAAATGGTCTTGGGGTTAACTCCCAATGAGGCCCAGCCCCAGGAGACACTGAATCCTCGACCTTCAGGCTGCCCCGGCCTTTGCGTCAGAGACACTGCCGCCTTGTAGTAAATTGTAGGGGAAACCACGGGAGGGCTGCCGGGGCCCTTCGAGATCCTGTGGGCCCCCAGACGTGACTCGCCTGAGGCTGGGCAGGGAGCTAGTGGCTGACTCCCAGGCTGGTGCCCCCTTGGTGTTGCAGAGGCCCAGGTGGACACCTGGGGGTGGATCTGTCATTCTTTAGGACTCCAAGGTCTAGCTGTGTACTTAGCCGACGCTCCCATGCTGCACTTTGGCTAACTGATTTGCATAAATTCACGTATTGATCCTGGACAACCAGAGCCGAAAGAGTCCCAGGGAGCAACTGGTCCAAAGCTCCTGAGAAGTTTTCCACTCTCAGACCCTCACGGGTGTGTGTGTGTGTGTGTGTGCGTGTGCGTGTGTGTGTCTGTTTGCTGGGAGCCCAAGGAACAAAGGGTGGCCCTGGCCCTCTGCTTGTTTCTACCCAGTTTGGGGAGGCATGATGGCTCCTCCTGACCGGAGGGCCATCAGAAGCTGCTGGAACATTCTGCTGGGGGCCTGGTGCTCCCTAATATGTCACCATGGCCAGGGCCAGCCCTTGGCCCAACTGGCAAGTTGGCCAAATTGATCTTTGGTCCTCTCATCTCCTGAATCTAGGGCCGGGCTTCTCGTGCTAGTGACAGTCCACACTTGTGCAGCACTTTCACATTCTCTAAGTTCAGCCAGAGTTTCACATGTATGATATAGCGTGTTTGTTCCATCACAGAGGATAGCAGCTATCCATTCACGTAAGTCTTTGTGGTAGGGAGGGCCTTCTCCATGGGCGAGGGTCCCAAGTCCTCCCCCCTCCCCCATGGGATCGATCAGAGGACCTAGAACTGGAAGGGGTCTCAGAGACCATCTGGTTTAAGCCATGCATTTTACAGAGGTACCTAGGCAGCTAGGTGGTGCAGTGGTTAGAGCACTGGACCTGGAGTCAGGAAGCTGGTGTTGTTGTTCAGTTGTTTTTCAGTTGTGTCCAACTCTCTGTGACTCCATTTGGGGTTTTCTTGGCAAAGATACTGGAATGGTTTGCCATTTCCTGCTCTAGTTCATCCTTACAGATGAGGAAACTGAGGCAAACAGGGTGAAGTGACTTACTCAGGGTCACACAGCTAGTCAGTGTCTGAGGCCAGATTTGAACTCAGGAAGATAAGTCTTCCTGACTCCAGGCCCAGTCTGCGCACTATGACACCACCTAGCTGCCAGAGTCAGGAAGATCTGAGTTCAAATCCGGCCTTAGCTATGTAGCTCTGGGCAAATCACGTAACCTCTCTCTGCCTCAGTTTCCTCCTCTGTAAAACGGGGATAATAACAGCACCTACCTTGCAGGGTTGTTGTGAGGATCAAATGATAATATTCACGTTGCAGTTTGTAAATCTTGAAGTACTATGGAAATACTAGCTATTATTATTACAGAGGAGTAAACTGAGTCCCAGGAAAGTGACTTGCCTAAGGTCACACAGGTAGTGAGTAGAAGGGCCAGGATTTGAACCCCAGCACCCTTTCCACTGTACCACACTGCCTCCAGCTAGACCTACCTGGCTTCCTCTTGAGCCACAACTGACCAATACTCTGTGATTGTTGACATCTCTCACCTTCTTGGGCCTCAGTTTCCCTTTATGCACTATGAGGTATTTGGATTATCTACTCTCTGAGGTCCCTTCCAGTTTAAAGTTTTCTGATCTTTTTAGAGCAGCCAGTCTAAATACATGGCACTCTAATTAATTACTTAGTTAACACTAGGGCCAGGAACAGGACCTGGGATTTCCTAGGTGTAGGGAACACCCCGGTGAGGAAACTCTCAATCAATGCAGGTCAGCACCACCTCTGCCACCCATCATCTTAGATGGTTGCATAAGGCCCTGAGGGGTCCAGTGCCTTTTCCAGCCATGCACCAAAAGCCAGGACCCATCAGAATCAGAACGTGAACCCAGATCTTCCTGGTTCCAAGGTCAGCTCTCTAGCCATTATGCCAGGCTGGGTTTTATGCCATAGCTTAGAATTATATACAGTAGCACTTTAGATACATTATCTAACGCCCCAAGAACCTGTCTCCACCTTTTCATCCCACATTTGAGCAATCTCAGAAAAACTCCAAACCAGAAGGTATTTTGAGGATTTTTTTTCTTTATTATCATCTTCCAAAATACTCTACACATCTTGTTAAAGCACATCAGCATAACAAATCACAGCTGGTGATAGGAAAGAGCACATGTACATAGAAAAGAGCAGAAAAAAGTCTTAGTTGACTGTCTTCATGGGCCACTTTCTCCCCCCCCCCATTACAAAACACTTTAAAGAACAATTACAAAGGTATCTGTTTGATATCATAGAAAACCAAATGAAGATTCATCCAGAATGCCAAGGTTTTACATGGAATGTTTCAATATGTACAAATTGTGTTACTGATGTCCAGATGGATTACCAGCTTGGGTCGACTGAGTTTAAGGTTTTTGTACAAAGATTCTCCAAATGTACAGCTGATTTTTATTTCATAGGTCTAGAATTATGTGGCAAACCAATCAGGCTTCAGGCCCCCCGGGAGCCTGGAGGCCCAGATCTGGCAGAGAAATGCTCTGAAGGCAAGATGATAACCCATCACTGAAGTCCCAAAGGAGAAGAGGAAAAAAGCTTTAGGCTGCTGCCCCCTCCCACCCCCAAGATGCCCATGGTAGAGCGCATTCTTATTTTTCCAATGAGATGACTTTGATAGAATTCCAGGGCAGGCCCTCAACACCCCCCACAGAGGTAAAGATTGGACATCAAAAATGAACCTGAATGAAATCATTTAGACACAACTGGTATCTAAACTACTGGGCTGGTTCCACAAGCGGGATGGTGGCTTTCAGCACACCAGGAGCAGCATGAGAGCAGCTGCTCTCATGGTGAGTCATTGGATTCCCTGGCCCACTGCAGCTTGAGCTCACCAACCTTGGTTTGAACCTTCAAAAGCCCTTGGTCTGATATACCACCAATGGGTCACTTCAAGTGGATGGTTTGTCAATTGGGACAGGAGGAGGAAGGGAAGGAGGAGAATTATGGGAAAGAGAAGCTCCCCAATGTTATTCTAACCATCTATTCATTCAACAAGCATTTGTTTGGTGGCCACTAGGCGCTTGGTGATAGGGAGACAAGAGACAAAAATGCTTGTCTTGTCCATGTTACTGGACTAGCACTCATCCCATCTTCTCTTTCCATTGTTTATGCTTCCAGATGCTATCACTAATCAATCAAACCACAAGGATTGATTATTCACGCAGCAGTACAAAAGACAGGCCTGGGACTAAGACAAAAGAGAATCGAAACTGCCATCTCTGCTGGGTGACAAGAGACATCCTTGCCGAATAAAAGAAAAAGTGTCACCTGCGATCCCAGCATCGGATTTTGAGAATTTTGCCCAGTCTGGCCTGAACAGAAACAAAGGCAGTTTGACTGGACAGCATCCAACCTATGTAAGGCCAAGGAGCCTGAAGCAGGTAGTGTCTGGCATTGAAGGACCTATGCTTTCAGGGGTCTGAGTCTCATGTTTTCTCTCTTTGCTTGCTTCATTTTCATCCAAGCTTGCTTTTCTAAGGACAGATGATGGAGAGGAAGAAGGGAATGGGCCTGACTTGACCTCCGACAACCTTTCTCTGAGTGCTAGGCTCTGGCTGCTGAGGACACAGTTCAATTTCCTTAGCTCCATTTGACACCAAATATGACCCATGAAGAATGGAGGAAAAAAGGAACAATAAATACTAGACCCAAGCTAGCGCCAGCTACGGCGTTCATTGTAAGATTTCCCTAACAAAACTATGCTTTTAAATAATCATTTTACCTCAGAAATTACCTGCAAAGTCACCCCAAGCTTCCTACATGTTTCTAAATCACATCAAAGATACAAGTACATCTAGCGCAGACAAACATAGGCTCTAGTTGCCACTTTTGTTGTTACAGCCTCTCTCCCCTCCCTCCTCCACTGCCCCCAATGCTTTGTTCTGTCTCTGGAAGAAGAGTGAATGCTGAATGCGAGTGTGCCTGATGCAGGATGGGTCTACTGCACAACTCCAGAGCAGGGGTGGGGAACCTCCGGCCTTGAGGCCACATGTGGCCTTCCAGGTCCTTGGGTGCAGCCTTTTGACTGAGTCCAGGTTTTACAGAACACATCCTTTTATGAAAGGGATGTGTTCTGTGAAGTTTGGATTCAGTGAGAGAGCCACACTTGAGGATTGGAGGCCGCAGGTTCCCCACCCCTGATCTAGAGCAAGAAGACCACCTAGTCCAACCCCTTCATTTTTCAGAGAAGGAAACTGAGGCACAGAGCGGCAAAGTGATTTAACCCAAAGTCACACAGGGAGTGTCAGAAGTGGGATCTGAACCCGGGTTCTCTGAATGCCCAGCTAGTGCTCATTTACACTCTACCATGGCACACATTCTCTACACACACACACACACCTATGTTGTTGAGTTACACATTAAATCCACAGATGGCCACAGTAACTGAACCATTCTTCTCCTGTTTTCCTTCCTCTGTTTCTGTCTTAAAAGGCATCAGACTGAATGTCAGGGGCTCTGACTCGGTCGTCTCCATCAGTAAGCCACGGGGCCATAACCTGTGTTTGTTATGAGGCAGATAATGAGCAGCTCCCTGGAAAACTCTCCACCCCTCATGCCCACATTCTGTCAGCAATTTTTCTGATTTCACCAGTAAGGGGTTGGGGAACCATGCCTGCATTTGTGCCAGTAGAGTACAGCGCCCATATAAAGTGGGCAAGTGGCAAAGAGATCTGCCTTGGTAAGATTAGAGAAAGCTTTTCTTAAACTCAAACTGTGGCCTCTGCTATCCATCACCGCTAACTGTAGGCAGCTCTCATAAACCCACCTGTGACCATCAGTGGGGGTGGGGCAGCCAACTTCGATTGAACGGGAAAAAGCTGACATGGAACAGATTCCACAGGGACCACAAGCTCAGCACTGAAACTGGACACTTGCCTTAGAGCAAGTCGAACTCATGGCAGACAGTGGAGCCTATCGAGAGGCACTTGCTCAGTGGGGTGGCTGAGAGAAATGGCCCATGATTCCTCATTCCCTTGATCTCTTATGACAACCAAAAGGCAAGCTTTTGGAAATGTGGGCTTGCTCCTCAATTTATCAATAATTCTATGCTTTTTTATGGCCTGACTTGTCATAGCTAAACAAGAAATGAGAATGCCAAAGACTTGGGATTCAAATTCCACCTCCATTTGTACTTGGCTGTGAGACCCTGAACAGGTAATTTTCTTTCTGCCTTGGTTTCCTCATTAGTCAATTGGGAATGGTGAAAATGGGCACATCCAGAAAAGTAGATGAGAAACTTTGGTGGAGGGTGGATGGCAGATGGCATAAGCATACCCTTCAAAAAATAAAACTGAGACAACCTGAGTGCCCATGTGGCCCCATTTCTGTCATACCTTTTCCTCTAAAGAGTTTTCACATGCACATATTTTTTTTCTAGTTCCACGAACTAATTAGGGCAGGCATTTTTGTACCCATTTTCCAGGTGGGGAAAACATTACAGAAATGAGGTGATTTTACAAAATTCATTGGGTTATAGAGCTGGGACTAAGCTTTTCAGGCTTTTGGAGTTTTGCCCAGAATTATTTCCGCTCTTTTCCTTGCCCTTTAAAAAGAGGGTGAAAAAAAAAACAGGTCCAACTAACTCAGACGTAAGCCTCTCTTCTGTTGCAGATGATACTTGACATGACCTTCTGAGTTCCCTCCACTCCTGTCAGAATGCCACAGAGATGCCAATATCCCCCTACTTAAATGAGCCTCTGATGTCCAGCACAGCTCCTTGGAATGGTGTATCATGGGAACGTTTGGTCAACTAGATCATCAAAGCAGGCATAATACAAGCAAGTCCACATACTGTGAGCCCAGCACTTAGCTCCCGGGCAAGCCCAGTAACTGACATGGCTGTCTACTGCTGCCACAGCAGGGAAGCCAATACATGTACACGGGCCATTTCCATATAATAGGATTTTTTTTTTTGGAAATCTCCATTTCTATTCTCTTCTACGAGACTACAAAAAAGGGATGCCACCTCGTTAAGTTTCCCAAACGTCTTCAGTGCCTTAGAACTTACGTTATTTCGACCCAGCTTCTTTTGTTCCCTGGAAGCTAGCTACATTATAGTCACAGGGAGCTTAGAGATGAGCTAGGCCTAAGCCTCACATTTTGCAAAGGAGGCAACAGACCCAGGGAGGTTGACTTACTCAAGGTGACATGGGTGGTAAGGGGGAGCTGGATTTGAACTCAAGTCACCGTGAGCTATCGCCAGCCATGGACAGACCAGCACTGCCCATCTGCACTAAATGTATAATGGATGCTCCTTCCTGCCAAGCATACTCATCACTCCCCCGTCCCCCAAAAGGGAACACGTCGTTGGCTGTATCATTCCCAGAAATGGTCAATGGTTATGACAAAGCACAGTCGGTGCTTACTAGCTGTTTCTTGCTCTGATCACTTTCCTTTTCGTGTATGATATAATGTAGTACAGTGGCAAGATTGCAGGATTTGAAGGCAGAGGACTTAGATTCAAGTCCCTTAACATCTCTGGGCCTCAGTTTCCTCATCTGTAAAATGAGGAGGCTGTACTAGATGATTTCTAAGGTCTTTCATGTCCAGATTTGTGTTCTTATAAATGAAGGCTGGGAACACAGCCTCTTAGAGCAAAGTGGGCTTGGGCCCAGTTGGGGTGGGAGGAATGTTCCTGTCTATCTGTCATTGCACTGGGGCAGTGTCAGCTGAGGAAGCAGCAGCAGCATGATATCAACAATGGTCTCACATGGACCAGTCAGAGACTGATACTGCCAAACTCTCCAGGCTCCCATGGCCCAGCCACATGGGATTGGAGGCGGTACCATTTCTGTCAAGGCTGAGTTTAACCTTTAAATCACTGTGTGTAGACCATTCTGAAATGTGCCCCCTGCTTCTTCCACCTTGGAACAAGCTTGATTCAATTGGAAGGGACGGAGGGAGAGCCTCCCCATCATGGAAGGCAGCCCTATGACTCTTCCACGATTTCTCTCATGTCGATTTTCTCAAGTACAACACTAGGTTTTATCTCCTTTGTGACACAGGACCACTGCACCCTGCGGCAGTAGGTGGAGCTGGGGAGGCTGCATATACAAATTTCTTCAGTTTGTGCTCTCCATGGCAGGAAGGGCAGGAAGGGGGATTGCTCTGGGCCTCTTGAACCTTTTCTCAGGTTAGAGATTTCAAAGGCAGTAAGATGCCAGCAAGTGAAGCAATGCCAACTGGGCATGATTGTATTTCCTAACGCACAGACTCTGCCCCCCCCTTTTGCCCATTCCACAGGTACACAGGCGCTGCCTTTGTTGGCCATGTCTGACGTTTGCCCTCTCTGAGCCGAGCACTCCTGACCAATGCTCACAGGACAAGCCCAATCTAATACTGCCCGGGAAGTTTAGGTTTGCCAAGTGCTTTGCATCTCATCTGATCCCTACAACACCCCTGGCAAGTAGGTGCCATTATCATCCTCACTTTCCAGATTAGGAAACTGAGGCTGACAGGTGAACTGACTAGGCTGTACAGCTACTACAGTGACTGAGGCAGAATTTAAACTCAGGATTTCTAGACTCCAGGGCCAGCCCTATCCATTACACTACCCAGCTGCCTCAGAACTAGATCCAGCAAAGTGCTCCACGCACAAGGCCTGGCTGCTGGCCCCAACTCTGTCACTAACCCGCCATGCTAGAAAACTCACCACTTTCCTGAGCCTCAATTTTCTTATTTGTGAAAGGGAACTAATTGTCCCCAACCTGTTTACTTTGGAGCTGGAGTAAAGATCATGGAAGAGAATGACCGTCCCAGGGCTCTGAATACCACAGAGCCCCCTCCAGATGTCAGGTGAAAAGCGCACTGGACTCAGGAGAGGAGGAAAGATCTGGGCTCGAACTCTAGGCCTCAAGGCCTTACTGGTCACATGACCCTGGGCAAGTCACCCAAGCTCTCTGAGGGTAAAACGAAGATGACACATTCATTATCTGCCTCTCAGGGCTGGGAAGAAAGCTACAGAAATGGGTGCTTCTCCCCGTTCACAATCAAGGAACAGGCCTGCTTCAGGGGCCCCAGCCTTTGGCCCTCATTCCCCAAACCAGTTTCCCATCGGCCCAGTCTATCCACTGATGCCACCACAACATTTTAGCCAAGCGGTTAAGCATCCTTTCTCTACCTCTGGCAATGGTATTGCTTTGTGAATTTGGTATCAAATACAAACAATTACTTCTTTATGCAGATTTACAAACACCAGAAGCATTCTTTTAATAACGCTGGGTGCCTGAATTGGTCGCACACTACACAGTCACTTCAGAAAGAGAAATCCATTTTCTTTTGCAAACACACTAACAGTGGGAACACTGGATAAAAATACCCACCGAAGAGCAACTATTTCAATTCAAAACAATGAACATTTATAGCAAAAAGTAAAACCCACTACAGTACAACTCCTGAATTGCTAACGTTGTAGCCAGCTGATCTTGGCGGCCTAAAGTTGCTGTCAGCTGCAGAGGTGACAGGTACCTGGCCACCAGGCACAAACATGGAGAAATGGACTTGCATGTCAAAATCCAAATACAACAGTTTTGTTGAAAAGAATAAGAATTTCAGGCATGAGTGGTATTAAATTAGCAGCGTTATCCAATGATTTGGAAAAATGATATGGGACTGAGGTATGAGAAATAAAGCAACATACATGAAGCAAGCTATAACTTACCACTCCCTGAAGAAAAAGAGTTCTCTAAGTACAATCCTGCTGGTTTGTTACAGTTTGTGTTCCAGAAGCTGGTCTAAAATTCACAGTGAATTGTTATGAATCTCCAAAGCCCTAAATTCTTGGTCGCTGAACTGACAGGTGGTTGGGCATTTCAATGCCCACTGGGCTCCAGTGGGATCTTCCCAAAGTGATGGGTGCTTGGCTTAGGAATGAATCCAAGCCCAGGTCCCAGGAGCTTTGGTGAATGAGGAGATGGCACACCTATGGGAATCACCTTGGCCCCTGGGTCATTAAGGACTTCGAAAGATTGACTTTGAAGGGAAAGGGATTCCCAGAAGGGCTATAGCAACTCTAGCTAGTGTTGCAAAATTGCAACGTGCATAAACCCGTGTGTGTGTGTGTGTGTGTGTGTGTGTGTGTGTGTGTGTGTGTGTGTGT